>NC_051450.1:1631917-1635715 GCF_001649575.2 Kryptolebias marmoratus
GGCTCCTCTCGACGTGGAGGAGCAGCGGCTCTACTCTGAGTCCCTCCCGGATGACCGAGCTTCTCACCCTATCTCTAAGGGAGAGTCCAGACACCCTGCGGAGAAAACTCATTTCAGCCGCTTGTATTCGCGATCTCGTTCTTTGGTCACTACCCAAAGCTCGTGACCATAGATGAGGGTAGGAACGTAGATCGACCGGTAAATCGAGAGCTTCGCTTTTTGACTCAGCTCTCTCTTCACCACGACAGACCGGTACAGCGTCCGCTTCACCGCAGACGCTTCACCAATCCGCCTGTCGATCTCCTGCTCCATTTTCCCCTCATTCGTGAACAAGACCCCGAGATACTTAAACTCCTCCAATGAATTGGAAACAGTGTTCCCTCGCCCGGACACGGGTCACCATGGCCCCACTCTGGAGCCAGGCCTGGAGGTGGGGCACGTTGGCGAGCACCTGGTGGCCGGGCTTTCGCCCATGGAGCCCAGCCGGGCACAGCCCGAAGAAGAGACGTGGGTCCCCCTTCCCATGGGCTCACCACCTATGGGAGGGGCCAAAGGGGTCGGGTGCAATGTGGGATGGATAGTGGCCGAAGGCGGGGACCTTGGTGGTCTGATCCTCGGCTACAGAAGCTGGCTCTCGGGACATGGAGTTTATGCAAACTCTATTATGTAAATCATTATACCAAGTAAATTTTGCATTTCACCTGTATTTTGGTAGAAATATTATATTCCCTCCAGAATTGACCATAGGCTGGAGCAGAAGTGCTACAGCTAGCTGCTGTTGCTGCTTTTTACACTTGTAAATAACCATAGAATTCCATGTAAATGACTTATTGTAAAATTAAGTGTTATAAATGTCTTTGAATTAGTGTTTGCATGAACTGTTATGAAAGTTTTGAAATCTGAGTTTTTTAGGGTGGCAGCAATCCACTTTCGTGTTGGTTGTGTCAAGAAAAACTGTAAATCTCATAAATCTGAGGCTATTTAAATAGCTGTCTACACCAGGTAAGACAATAATTCTTCATATTTCCACAGAACCCCACTTCAAAATGTCCAGAATATGCAATATGAATCTGTTGCATTCTTTATTCACTATTAGTCTTCAGAATTAAGCCAGTGATTGAACAAAGTTTGTTAAAAAATGTTTGTTGTTGTTTTGAAACTAAAATGGATTGAGAGTTCACATCAAGGTGTTAAACTCAGAGTCTGAAATCTGCAGCAGAAATAAGCTCACTGTAATGCAAAAAAGAAGGATGTCAGCCTGTAATTTTAAATAAAAGCTGGTAGCAACTTGTCTAAAGCTGCTTGGAGTCAAATGCAGTGATTACAAACAGATTTCACATTTTGGGAAAGTGGTTACAAAGAATGAATTTAGCTAGAATTACACTTAGTGCAAAAACACACATATTCCAGTACACAAGATGATGGTATGAATCATGTTTCCATGTCTTTTATCTTGTAAATAATCAGTTAACTTAGTAACAACCCCACAAACCCTGAAACACCAATACAGGTTGCATGACAGTTCTGAGGGAACGTCCCAGTATCAGATAAAAGGTGTTTGCGTTTATCTGAGGGTTGAAGATTTCCCATAGTGATTTGTGAACTCTTAGATCATGGAGATTATGCAGTTCATATTTAAAGGATTTGAAAAGTAATTGTGAGGATTTGGATTTTTTGTGTTCTTGGTTTTGTTTTCTTTATTTATTCTTGTGATTGTTTTCAGTTTGTTTTTTTATGTTCCTGCTCAGTAGTTCACTCCTCCCCTGTCACTCTTTTTGCCCTCCTTGTCACGCCCATCTCCACCTGTCCATAATTATCTCCACTCACCTGTTTCTACTTACCTCGTCACCCTCAGTATTCAAAAACCCGGTCACTTCTCTCACTATCCGCTGGTTCATTGTTTGTCCTTTGTTGATAGTAGCTGTCTCCGTGCCTTAGTTCCCTGATGTTTTGTTCCACTGTGCTTATTGGTTTTTGTTCTGTTTGTGTTTGCTGCCCCGTCAGCTTTTGTTTTGTTATTTTTCTTTAGTTAATAAATTAGTTTATTTTTACCATGAGTCTGCACTCAGGGTTCTTTTCTGTGTCCCGCGATCCTGACAGTAATGATCTGTTTACACATTATCTGTGTAAATGCATTAAGGAAGAACACTTTGATCTTATTTTTGTTGCTTTATGTGGACTCTGGTGTTTTGTTAGCCAGTAGGAAAACTTGTTTCACTTTAGAACAGTTAAGGTGTTTCAGACTTTTGCCTAGAGGTCATTGTGGTGATAAGTTTCAGATTATATCTGCAAAGGCTGCCAGGAAAATTAATTGAACAAGCTTTTGGCAAGCTTCCCCGCTAATGTGAATGACATCAAAGACACTGACTTCACACTCGGTGACTCTTATCTAATCAAAGCAGTGCCTCTCTGCTGGGTCAAACCGAGGTGACTTCAGGGCTTCCCCACCAACGAGTGTGTACTTCATGTGCACACAGGTGCTGATGTGCAGGTATGCACGTGGTAGCCATGCTAGAACAGCAAAAAACAAACTTCGACATGTTGAAAGCCTTTTGCATTGCAGAAAAAAGCTGGAAGAGAATCAACTTTTGGACATGGCAAGTGGTCAACCTGCCATAATGAAAACTGAGCCATTGCTTGACTGGTTTTCCAGAGTCATACTGTAGATCAAGTGCTGGGGTTTTCAGGGTCAGCCTCTGCTGTCTATGTGGATCTAATTGTTCAGATTTCTGTGCCTATTTTTAGTTTTGCTGTCTTCTACTGGCCTTGGGGCTGAAGAGCAAAAAATCTTTTGTTGTCAGAATATTTACAGATTTCACAAGATGTTTCATTACAGAACTCAATGCTATGCAATTTATTTTATTTTTTTTACAAATGCTCCTTTTATATATAGATGCATCTGTTTTTTAATTCCCCATTGTCTTTAAGTTAAGCACAGTAGGACTACACTGACATTTAAGATTGAAAATGTGCTCACAAGTTGACTTGTGTTTTCCTGCCCCAGCAAGAGACTGATGGTGGGCATTTCTTTTTGTTATCTTAACATGCTAGTTTAGATAACCTTGTTAATCATTAGCTGGAACAATTAAAAGCAGGAAAGTAGAACTAATGCTTGCAAGACTTAAAAGTATGTAGCTTTAGCCGTAATAGACTACAAAGAGTTTATGATGGTCACCGTCAACTCCTGAGGCTCTGGTTTATTCAAGATGGTGAAATGCTGTGTAAAACCAAAGAACCAGTCAAATAAGTTAACTGCAGTGTTTTTATCTGACTAATGCTCAACAGACTGAGTCAAGATCAGAGAATTGTGTCTTGTAATTGTGTAACAGCTAATTGCTTTTTGATTTTCTTTAATATTTGTGACAGATAAAAACATAATCCCATAAGCTAGGTGTTTTTAAAAGCCCCTTCCACACTATTTAGGATATTTTTAAAAAGAAAGATTTTCTGCTGCATTTTCACCATAGACAAAAATATTGATAGATCAAATGTCCCCGCCTTCTGTTTTTGTTGTGAATTGATCCACAAGATCCCTTTTCACAGAAGTATCTGGATTAGCGTAGGCTGAGTCTTAATTTTAAGACTGGATAAGAATCGGGATAGAGACCTTCTACCTGTCATAACCAGGGGTGGAAATTAGCACCCGCCACCCGCCAAATGCGGGTAAATATTTGAAGTGGCGGGTGAATTTGATCAACACACACGCCACTGTGGCGGGTTGGCAATTTGAACAGAAAATGTGTTATTTGTCCTCCTGACATATAGGGGACAGTAATGTGCTCGAGTTGCTGCTGTTAC
>NC_051450.1:1636794-1748903 GCF_001649575.2 Kryptolebias marmoratus
AGTGGCTGGTAAAATATTTGAGTGGCTGGTAAAAAAATTTGTCCACCAGCCACTGTGGCTGGTGGACAAATTTTTTAATTTCCACCCCTGGTCATAACTCAATTAGAACAGCTTCACCAATGTTGTAAGTACTGTTACCTAACTGGTTCTCTTGGTGCTAGAGTGAAGTATTAGTTCGACTAATAGATCAATACAGCTGGGAAGGCATGCCTTTAGATGAAGTGTTAGCATTAAACGTGCAACATTGATTTTGAACAAAAAAGTCGAGGAGCTGAAGATTGGTGTTTCTGTTCATTGTCTAAACCTTAACGCCACATTTTTTTATCCATACCAAAGTCGTCCTCTGCATTTTTTTTCTGATAACAATTTTCTGTTAACATTTTTTAAAATGTTTTGTTCAAGAAAAAGAGAGATGGTGTGATGTACTGTACCTCGTGAGCTATGTGAGGGACAGCATTTAGTGGCTGCCCTTTTTTTTCACAAAGTAGTAATTGGTGACAAACTTTTAACATTTTACCCAATTATTTGTTTTTACATCATTATTATTATTTGTTTGGTGGTTTATGTTCATCAACACAGCACTTTAATTATGGAAGTTTCAGGGCAATTCAGCAAACCACAGAAATACAAAAAAAGGTTTTGTACAATTTTTGTTTTCAACATTTAATTGTTGAAGCAGTAAAAAAAGTCTATAACTCTGCACATTGCCTCACAGCCCCGTGGATTGTACTGCATATGCAATAAATTGAACTAATTATTTTGTTTTATAGATGTCAAAATTCAGTTTAAATTTTAGTTGTTCTCTGCACACTTTCTGCCCTCTAATAAAACAAAAAAACAGAAAGGGAAATATCAGAAAAGACATTTACCCAAGGAGAAAAACACCACTTCTATTGAAATGTGTGATCAACAGAAATTCCTTTGCTCTGAGTAAATGTGCTTTTTATTTAAATCATAATCATAATCAGTTTATTTAATTACTTGTTTTGTTCTGTTTATTTAATAATTGCGTTGCTAAAAAATCTACAAATGCACAGTGTGCATAAAAACAGATTTTCAGCTTATAATAGAACCATCAAAAGATGATTAGGTTTGTTTAGTATTATTTTGGTGTAACATCTGATTGCTGATTTTGATCTGCATGTTTAAATCAACAAAAAATCACTCATCCAAAGGAGTCTGAACACCAAGCTTTGTATCAATCAGGATCATCAGATCAATTCATATTTGCCCTATAATCACACCGACACATCTGTTGAAAAGCCAGTCCAAACATTTAAACTTTTACTGTAAGGTGTGTTGTGATTGTATGAAGTTGTTTATTTTTGCTTCAGAGCCTCATCTGTCTTATTGATTCATTGAACATATTGAAGGGAAGGAGAGCTGAACATGGGCATAACAAACTTCAATTTTGCTTTAAAACTGTATTTGAAACAAAAAAAAGTGCCAGAAATAAAATATGTTAAAGTTGCAGAGAAAACCATTCTAATATCCAAACTTTATACTGCCGAATACCCTAACAATCCACAAAAAAAAAACAAACAAAAAAAACAGGCAGTAGCATACTTCTGATCATATATTTTTTGGAAGCTTTTTAGTGGCATAATATGATTTATTCAACTGAAAGGCGTCAGCCACAGTTCATAGGGTCACAACTCAGCTGTGCTTACATGTCCCAGGACACTCCCTGTTCCTCCTGATTTAAGTATGCAACATCACAATTATTAACTTGTCCTTCAAATCTGTATAATCATGGAGAGAAACATATCAAGGAACAGAGCTCAGTAAAGTGGAAAAATGTGGAATGTTCCTTCAGGGTTGGGGTGAATCTTTGCCTCAAACAGAGGAGTTCAGGTATCTGAGAGTCTTGTTAATGAGTAATGGTGTTGCTGTGGTGTGTCCAGGTATCATCTATGTCTTAGACATCTACTTGATAAGCCTTCTGGGTGCCTCCGTCTGGTGGTTTTAGGGACACATCCTACTGAGTGGAGACCCTGGAACAGACCCAGAACTTACAACAATAAACCCATAACTAATTTTACATACCCTATTTCTCTTTTTTAATCATTTCCATGCACCCTTGTGCTTCCATTCCTATTCATTTGACACACCCATTTGTTATCACAGAACCGTGTGGTGAAGATAGAGGCTTTGCTTTAGGAAAGCTAACCATCAAGGTCCTTTGGTGTAATTCTGTTGACCAGACTGGTTGCAGGGAGGTAGTGTTTAAAAGTCAGAGGAATGAGCTGCACTGTAGCCAGCTGAAACATACTGAAACATGGAAATGTACATAGTAATTTTTTGTTACATAAAACTTCTTCTGAGCTGTCAAAACACGATCTCTTCTCTCTTTTGTTGTGTAGATGTTTGACCTACAATATCTAATCCAAGATTAGCACTTAGTTCAGCAGCTGCATGAGCTGAATTAGAAAATGTGTGACATGTTTTTATTTCGTTAAAAAGAAGAATCAGTATGACAGGATGTTGATTTAAATGTGCAAAAGCAAGTATTATGCTTGCTTGATGCCTCTTTTTTCAAATGAAGAAACACTTTGTGCATTCTTAAAGGCTGTTTTCACAGCTTCTATAGTGTAGACTTTGCATATTTTACCACAGAGGTCACTCCAACTTTAAAAAAGTGTGGTCTCTAAGAGCTCTCATTGCCAGTGAAGAGATGCTTCTAAAGTCTTCTTAATAAAGTGTGGTAGGACTGCAATGATTTTAAGCATGCACAAAACTTGCATAGAGAGGTTGCAGTGGTTTATCATCATTGTTGCAGCGTACTGGGGTCCAGGGTGAATCATGGGGAAGCATGGTGGCAGCATATCTATGATGTGAGACCAGCATGCACGAACCTTGGTTATCAAGAATTAAAAACTGGACTGGCCACTCTGGCCTCAAGTCTAGGCTTCAACTGTGATTGTGGCAAGGTTATGGAAACAATTTAGTGGAGATGTGACACCCGTGGGAGTAGGGTCGTGCTAGCATGGTGTGGTCTTCTAGCATAGTAATTCCCAACTCAAGTCCTTGAGGAACCCTATCCTGCATGTTTTAGTCGTTTCTCTGCTTTGACACATCTGATTTGAGTGAGTGAGTGATTAACAGGCTTCTGCAAAACTTCAAGACCTACTGAAGAGCAGAGAAACAACTAAAACATGCAGCATAATGTTCCTCGAGGACTGGAGTTGAGAATCACTGTTCTAGCACTTAGCTGCATCCTGATGAAGTCCAAGTGTCATGGCTGGGCGGGTCCATAAAGTGTGGTGATTGTGCAAGTGAGGATGTGGGAAATATTAAAGAAAAACTTATTTGGCGACAGCGTTGCAGTGTCACACTGATTTGAGGTTTTCCAAATTTGCCATGATCCAGTCACAATCTAATAGGTTGTAGGAAGCGCAGCAGGGTCGTCTTCCAGTGTAAAGGAGACCTAATTCTGGCTGTGAGAAGAAGAAAATTTCACCTAGCTTCAGTTACATTTCATCAGGAAACAGCTTGTATTCTTGAAATGAATTGAAAACAGTGAAGTTAACATAGGGGTGTCTGTCTAAGGCTGACAACAAAAGCATTCTACTCTGGTTTTTAGTACATGGAATCAATGTATCATGTGATTTATTTTGAAAAAGGTTACTGGCTGCTTGATGGGATGAACTGAAGTTCAAGAAAGTCAAATACTCTCTGTGAACAACATATTAACTGCTGTGGTACTATCTGCAGTAGCTTTTGCTTATCCATAGGACTTGGTGAGCTGATGATATGATTGGAGCTAAAAGCAATATTTTTCTATGTATGCTTTTGGTTATGTCATTAATTGTAAAATACCAATTTAAATCACACTTTGGTTTGTTTTCTCTCTGTCTCATCACACGTCTCCATGAGATGACAATCGGTGCCTTGAACTATTCAGCTTGGAGCAAGTTGTAGCAAAGGCCAACTATGTGGTTTGTAGTGTTTCGGCATGCAGCCCATGCCATGCTTTCCTGGGTGTGATCCACTGTTTTGTTAATAACATGCATCAGTTTCAGCTCACTTTGTTTGTGGAGCACACGCTCAAAGTCTTTGTCAAAACATTAGCAAGGCTGCTAAGTAGCTGTCTTTCAGAGGGGACACCTAATACATTTCCTTAAGGAGGCTACCTTCTTATAACATAAGACAACGTTCAAACAGGTAATCTTTTTTGGCACAACAAGTAGGTGTCTACTTTATGATTCTGGAGAAGGGATGCATGTAGTGTTTTGTTGCTTCATACATAAATTCTAAAACATTTGGATAAAAACTATAACCTGCCTCTCCTCCGTGTGTGTGTGTTAACTATTTTTTCTACCGCTGACTTGCTTTATCCTTATCCTGTCGCCATTAAACTTTTGAAAAATGTAGACAATACAAAAAATTAATAAATACATAAAAAATAACTACAGTTGTTTGGAGATAATCTTTAGCCATGCTCAGATTTTCTTCCTTTTGTGTTTTGATGTGTTGACGATGTCAACCTTACTGAAACACAGGTGGAACTAATAATGCTAACGATGCATTTTCCCACCTGTCTAAGCTTTGACTGTGAACAGATATTTATAGCAGGCCAATAAAATAGTACAACTAAATGAATGCAGGCAGAATCATGTTATGAATGAATCTGTATCTTCTTCAATATGCATATACAATATGTAACTTTTCTCTTTACTTCTGCTGACTTGTTTTCATAAATAGCATGCAAACCCTTTTTCTGTGAACTTTAGCTAGGCTAGCTACTGAAGAGCACTGTTGCCAACTCCTCAGTAAGGTAAGTAGCCATTGGCTGTCCTTAAAGTCACTTAATTTGCGTAGATGACCAGTGAAGAATAATGCTGTGGGACGGAGAAAAAGTCATTAAAAACAGCTTGAATATGTTTAGAACTAAAAATTAACTTTTTTTTTTCTCTTGATTCTCATTTTATTTAGTGTCACAATACCAACCTTCCTCCTTTACCCGGGCTTGAAACTGGTAAAAGTGACACTCAAAGTTATTTTTAGTGCAGTAATTTATTTAAGACAGAGGAAATTTTACATTTACATCCTGCCATGAACTGAGTAATCAGTCAGCGGCGTCTTTGCGCAGGTGCTATTGATTTAGGGTCTGGATGCAGTGAGGTGAACATCTCCTGCTCCGACTGCAGCTGGGGGGACTCTGCAGGAGGACTGAGCCCCCCGTGAGTGCTTTGGAGTGGGGGAGGGGCCGCCGGCAGCACTCGCTGCAGGATGATACTTGCTTTCATGTCAGTGTCTCCAAAAGTCTCTGATAACACCAGAGGGAGTTGCTACATTTGTCACTAGTTGCTATTTAGGAAAATGGTCGTTAGAGGGGTCTGAAAAAGTCCCTAAGTGGGCAACACTGCTGAAGAGTTAAACATGTCAAACATTGGTTTAAGCTCAAAATTCTTTTCTTTTCTTTTACCTTTCGTAAAAAAAATAATTTTACTCTCTTTTAACTTAAAAATACCATCACATTATACATATTTATTTATATTGTGCCATAAAATAAATTTTAGCTACACTCTAAGGCCTTAAATAATTAAACTTTACTGCACACACAAGGGTTATGTTTAATTATATTTTCCCATATTAAATAAATATTTGTTGTCTGTAACTTGTTTTCTCTTGATTTTTATTTTTTAGACTACGCCAATACTCGTGCTATCTTGACTTACGCAAATTATTTTCTTGAAAAGAAAGTCAACAAATCGACAAACAACCAAATCAGCAAGTCGACCAAATCCTTCTACCTTTCGGATTTCTTACCTTTTTTTTCATTCTTTTTAAGGGTCTAATATCAGGTATAATCGTTTCTGCTCTCTAAAATCATTTCTACTCACAATTAGTTGGTTCAACAATAGCCAGGGCTAATTTTTAAACTGAAACAAACAAACAAAACAATAAATATTTGAAGAATTGAAACTCAGTTTGACAGTTTATTCCTAATTCATCAATGTAGTTATTTGATTAATTTTTATGATCTGTTGTTTACAACACATAAATTAACATTTTTTTGTGTCACATTTATAAATGGTATTGGTATAAAACATTCAGAAAGGTGTGAAGTGAATTAACACACATATGGCTTCAGAGGAAAAGGAAATCCTTTGTGTCAGAAGGTCTTATTTAGTGTCAGGATGGAGGGTTTGTGTCTTCTGATTCCCGTAGCCTGAGTGGTAAAGGAAAGCATGCTGCTATATGCATCTGTAGCCTTCTGTTTTTATGAGTTTGACAGTTTAAAGAAATATTTTATCAGATATTGTGGGCTGGATTAAAAAGCTGATGAACATATTTGGGCTTTTCTCTGTGCATGTTTGGCTTTATTGTGTTTCCAGGTTGCAAATGAAGAAGTTTTTATTGTGGAATAAGATGAGATGGATTGGATGCCATAACCCTGACATCATCCCAAAGCACTAAGCAGGCCTTTCATCCTCAGCCTGGTTATTGCACACATCTTAATTTCAACCCAGATCCACATCTGATCTGTAAATTCAGCTCATCTGCTTTCGATGGCCAACATGGAGATTATGTTTGGTGAATCTTGCTGATGAATATGTAAAGTTGTGGATTTATCTGAGCAGAGTAATTTCCTGTGCAGACATTTTTCCTGCTCAGAGAACAAGTTGCAGGATGATTAGTCTTCCTTGCACCATGAAATGAGGTCATTCAGTGTTAGACTAAAGAAGTGAGGCTGAAAGGCATGAGAAGTATTTTAAAGTAAAATTCAGGTCAGTGACTTGACATGGTTGTCTTGACCCACATTACCCTGCAGGTAAAACATGGACCAGTTCACTATGTTTAAATGTGCAGTTTGACAAGTATATTAGGCATGTTCTTCAAGCCCTCGTTCAAGTTTAAAACAAAGTTGGAATACTGACTCGGCAAATGTATTTTTTCTCTGCTTGTTTCTTTAGAGCTTCTGTAAGAAGAATAAACCAGATGAGCTTCTACTCATCTGTTTTGTGCAACCAGTGAGGCTGAATTGCCACTGAGAGGCCAACTCTCACACCCTGTGATTAGGGATCAGTTATGCCTGAGAGAAGGAGCCAGGCTGTAAATAGACATTACTCTCTGCAAACAGATCTGCACATCTCCAAAAATATAAACCAAGAAGATGTTCACCAGAAATCATAACTACTAATTTTCTGGCCCTTTGGTGAAGAAATAAAAAGACACCTACTGCATTTGAACAACATTTTTAATGCTCTGCTCACATGAGAGAACATTTTTTAACTGGGGAATAGTGATTTAAA
Source organism: Kryptolebias marmoratus (assembly GCF_001649575.2). NCBI lineage: Eukaryota > Metazoa > Chordata > Actinopteri > Cyprinodontiformes > Rivulidae > Kryptolebias > Kryptolebias marmoratus. The sequence continues at coordinate 1,644,054 of NC_051450.1, forward strand.
GTAAACAGTTTTTTTGTTTGTTTGTTTGTTTATTTTTTTTAATCCAGCAGTGGTTTTAGTTTAGACTGTTGTAAAGTTCTTTGAGTAACGTTCAGGGACCCCTTGTTACACAAGTGTCTCTCAGGCCTTAAGCTGATATTTCTTCTCCATTTCCAACAGAATTTCTGACCAAATGGTTGTAACAAAAATGCTGAAACAGCTATACTTTGCACAAGGTAGAACCTTCACATTAATGACATCAAAATACAGAGAAATGAACATGCTTAGCTCAGCTAAAGATTTTTTCCAAACAATTGTAACTAATCCTTTTTCTTTGATATTGTTTGCACTTTTAAATAAAGCAGGGCAGACATAGAAATACATCTCCGTTGTTGTTTTAGTTTCTAGGGAACAGTAATATTGATTTACTACGTTGAACTGAACTCACATTCACAGCCATGACGGCTGTGTCCATCATCTCTGTCTAAAGTGGCTACACCTAACAGTAAAATACAGACATATGACATTTTTATCAATGTAAACATTTTAATATTCACATTATTATTGTTTTACTTCTCTGTCTTCAGTTGGCGGTGCAGTAGTGGAGAGGGTTTGTAGTAATGTTCAACAAGTCTTCTTTTAGCAGATGAGCATGAACGTTTAAATCTGTTCAACTTGTGCAATGAGAGGAGGGGCCAATGATGATGAAGTGTGTGTGTGTGTGTTTGTTGTTCGTGAGAAAGAGAGAGAGAGAGTAAAATGAGAGAGACAGAGGCATAAAGGGAATGTGATTGAACAACATCTTCTATCAGTGCAGTTTATCAGTTAGACACCACGACTCCTTTACTAAATAAAGTTTGTTTTGCTTTGGCACGCTTTAGTAGAAGAATGGAATCTCTCTTTCTGTGTGTGTGTGTGTCTGTGTGTGTGTGTGTGTGGAGACAGGTTTCTGTCTTCTCTACCAGGGTTATGTGAAAAGACCTTGTTTAGCAGGTTTCCTGCTCTCGGTGTCTGCAGTATCTGTCAACCAAATACTCTTAATAATAACTCTCTTGTTTGTAGTTGATGAGAAAAAAATGTGGTTTTCTGTTTTCCCAAGACAGATTGTCTCTTCAACTATGTGTTGATGCAAGACTGAAAGTCTTCCTTGAGCTTTAGTCATTTTCCTTGATCTTAGAACTACTATACACTAAATGGTGAGTCATCAGTTTTAGTCATTACTCCTCAATAGTTCTGCCTGATGTAATGACCGATTGTGGATAAAAGCACTTGAACTTCTATAAATGAGAACATCAGTATCCAAACATAAAATACCTGGAGACCATCTGAAATGCTCTAGAAGACAGGATTTTCAACACTATGAGCGTACTGTCATGCGGGGTGGAAACGGAGGCGAACCCAGAGTTCAGACTCATTTCTCAAAAAACAAAAACTAATTTATTAAATAAAGAAAATAAATAAAAACAAACCGCTGACGTGGCAGCAAACTACACTTAACAGAAATCCAAAGCATGGCATGGCAAGGCAACGAGGAAACAAAACATGGATACACCAAACGACAAACAATGATCCGACAGGGTGTGAGAGAAATGACCAGGTATTTGAACACTGGGGTTGCCGAGGTAAATGGAAACAGGTGAGTGGGGATAATGGCAGACAGGTGGAGATGGGCGTGGCAAGGAAGGCAGAAGAGTGACAGGGGAGAAGTGAATACTGAGAACAACACAACCAGGAAAAAACCAAACTGAAATAATAACTCAAAAACTCAAATCCTCACACGTACGATGATTTTAATGAGCAGAGAAAGCTCCTGGTTTGTAGCTGGTTTCAGCTAACATTGCATCTATGTCACATAAAACAAATAAAAAAGTTGCCAACAAATTAAAAGATACCTTGGGAAAAACAACTTCATCAACGCAGTGAAAAGTGAAGCAATTTATGGAAATTACCTTAAAAAAATGTTGACAATTAGCCTCTGAGACAAACTGCTTCAGGGTTTCCCCCAGAAAAGAGGCTAAGCCTGGTGGTAGGTGGCTGTTCGCCGGCCGACCGTGATTTAGTTAAAAAAAAAGATTAAAATTGACAGGAAAGTTGAAAATATGGCTATTTATTATGTNTATTTACACAACTACACTTTTACAAAAAGGCACTTTTGAAATACTTTTTTAAACAAAAATACAATTAAAATGAATACAAATTGTTTGCACCTAATTTGAATCCTAATTTAAGTCACATTTACAAATAAATAAATTAACATAAATGAAAAACTGCAAACAAAGCACCAACACACGTCTCACTTCCAGGCCAATGAATAACAACAGAGAACTCTGACAAACAGACAGATGCTGTACTGTACTGTGCTTTTTGTGGCACAGGCTGCATGTTGGATCACTACATGGAACAACAAAACAAAACATATCTAATGCTGAATTTAATAGAATCATTTTACTCTTAAACATGGATAATATTTTCACTAAGCATAAAACATGCTTACTGTATTTGGTCTTGTAAAGCCACCAGCTGAATTTCAGCTCAACTAACCATTTTTGATTAAACCCGCTTGTTTATTGCTGTGTCTCTGACGATGTGCTAACTCCAGGTAGCTGAAGGTGGCTCGGTCTCAGGGCTCATTAGAGTCCAGCAGGGCTCCGCGAATGGCGCGTGGTCCGCGCCAAGTTACTAGGAGGCGCATGACCACGTGACGTGACACAGCACAATTGTGTCACTGTTGGCGTGCGTAGCGGTTTGGGGGGTGCAGGCAGAAAAAAAACATGTATAAAAATGACATATTTATAATAACCAAGCGGAGCTTAGCCTGGCGGCAGGGTCACCAAAACCTGGCGGCCTGCCAGGCTTATAATACACTGGGGGAAACCCTGTGCTTTAGTGCTACTTCTACTATCTTACCCAAAGTTGTGCAAAGTTTATTTTTAAAGATAAAGATAGTAGAATAAGACACATCAAACTGACTAAAATATAAGTTTGCTAAATGCACATATATTAAGTTCAGGTTTAAATGTTCAAACTTAAACTCAATAGGCTGACGTTGAAGCAAGAACAATTCTGTTTGCCAGAATAGTAGCATTTAATCTCTGAGCTGTCCAGGAATCAATAGACAAATACTTTGCTCTGATTTTTGATGATTTTTGATTTTTGATGTAAACACACTCCTGTGTCCAAAGACTCTCGCTTCTTTCCAGCCCAGTGTTTATGGTAGGTCTGGTTGTCTTTATCTGTACAAACAGACCTCACAGCAGAGATGCTCCTGGGCTCTGAAGTCAGTGCCAAACAATCCTTTTCTCCATGTTCATTGGCTTTCCTCTCACTCCAAGCCTTCAACTGTGGTGGTCCTTAGAGAAACAATTCCCTCTTCCATCACTCACTGACTGTAATGTGGCGCAGCCTGAGTGAAAGCAGTGGGTGAGGGAGGAGGAGGTGTGGTGGTGGAACAATGCTGCAGTCGTTGGCAGTTAAACAGATACATTTGCTTCACCTTTGACATCTCAGTCTGAGCCACAGAAAAGTTGGCACAAGAAGTTGACGAAGTGGCTAATGGGATGAATACATACAGTAAATTGAATCATCTGACGTTTGGCTTTTAAGCCAAACTAGATAATCAGCAGCAGGATCTGTGACTTTTGTTTACTGTGAAACACATGATTGTGTTTGGTTCTGCAATCAAAACACTTCATCATAAAAAACCCTCTTTAACAATAAACCAAATGTGAATGTTTTGATCTTGTAGTACGGTTAAGTGTAAAATTATGGCCCCACACTTTGCATAAATTATAACTTTAGGCCCCTTTCACACTGGAGGACAACTCCACTACACTCTCCAACACCTATCAGGTGGATTGTGTCAAATTTGAAAAACCTTCTCTGCAAAGGCTTTTATGATGCTAATACACTCTTATTATTCAACAAATAGTTTTTTGTCTTGCTATGTTCATGTCTCCAAGATAGTCTCCTGTACCTTCAAACCCACTCTATGCTCCAAAGATGGCAGTGTTCCATGTAAACTACTGCAACACTTTTGGCAGGAGAACCGTTGCCACAACCTGTAATATCGTTCCACTTTCTCACCATGTTCTGACCATGCTCCCACCTTCAGCAACCAATCCATGTTTTCCACGTGCCGATACATGCCACATCATGCTCAACTGTCATTCGTTCAGTTTAAAATAGTTTCTGCTTTATGAATTAGCAATTTTATACTTAATACTTTGTACAGCACTTTGGTCAGCTGAGTTGTTTGTAAATGTATTATAGCAATAAATGATGTGACAGGCTGCAACACAGTGCATTCTAAATAAACTAGACACTAATCTGAAAATTGATAAAGGCTAGACTGAATCCATCAAGTATTTGCCTATATTAAAATGTGGAGCATGTAAGGTTGGACAACATCTCTATCATCAAGACCAAATCAAAATAACATGCTTATGATGGCCATTTCTTTCAAACACACATATTCTGAGCTTTACATTGTTGCTTTTTGCTGACATTTCAAGACCCATTGTTGAATTTAAAATCCAATTTGCCCAGCCACCTTTTCAGTGAGTGTTTATTTGTATGGATTACACTGCTGGTGTTTTTATAGTGAGGTTTTAAAATGCAGAATAATATCTTAAACTTAAAACAAACTGTTCATTATGTGGTATCAAAGGTCTGGCTGACACATGGCATGAATATCTTTGAAAAATAATCTGTTCATTTGCAGGCTAGTTATTAAGGTACTAAAAGACACAAACAGTATTTTTATTAGTGCACCTACTCAAAAAGTAAAAGACCTCGTGACATGGAGACTGTCAGGAACATAAATGTCATTATGTTGTGTTGAGGCAAACAGGTTGTTCACTTTCAGTCAGGTGTGCCTTTCATATATAACACATAAAATAGCCGCGTATAGAGCTTTAATCTTTGAAGGTGCTGCCCTTCTCCAAACTCCCCCTGATATAAACATACAGCTTTTTCATCTAAAGTCAGAACACTACACCTGAAAATATTTTTGATGGATCATAGCTTCCATTCAGGGGCTTATTTGGAAACCTGCTGTTGAGAACAGAAAAGAGTTTGTCTGGCTTCTTTATTATTAAAAACAACAAACTCAGCACTCAGAGTACATGTTGGGGATGACTCTTAGCAACCACCACACTGAATTTTAGCTCAATATCTGTAAATTTTAGATATTGCCAATTTGTGTTTGATAAGGTTGCATAGCACACAGACACAGGCTGTTACATATAGCCCACATTTTGCCTTTTGGTGACAAGTGATAAAAATCTTTTGTTTCAGGATTATACTGAAAAGATAATGGAGAAGTCATTACTGGACACATGAGCCAATTTTGTGACCAGCAGTTACAAAACAGATGTGGACATTTTGTCAAACTTTATCAGCTTTTTTCTTTTTCCCTTCAGCCAGATCTAGTACTTGGAGAATCTCTGCTTTACACATGTTGTGCTTGAACCCATTTAGTTTTTGCAGACTCACACAGTCACGTAGCTGCACCTCTATAAATCACGATTCATTTCTTGGATGGGAGAAGTTTCTTTTATGGTCATGGTCTATTGCTTCACACCCAGCTAAATAATAAATCTTCACATTTTATAGATGTAGTGAAATCTTTTTTCATCAAAGAATAAAATATGTATGATTTCACTATCCCCTGACAAAATGCAGATCAACTTAGCACAGGGGGGTATCCTCTTCTGTCACATTTTCTGCAGTTGACTACAACCTATTAGCTTAACTTTTTGGTTGTTTTTAACCAGGAAGGTCCCACTGAGTTAAGTTATTCTATCTTCCAGGTGTTCTGGGGGGTGGGGTGGAAGGTATATGGTGGGACAAGCTGGGATCAAATTACAACTTTGACTAACAGTTGTCTGCTCTTCCTTCTGCGTTACTGACACGTCTTTTTCTACAGACACACTTACAGTCTGAGCTATCTTTCATCTGTTTAAAACAGTTTTATCTTTGTTAAAATCACTGTTTTTATAACTGCTGCAGTGAGGAGTTGCAGTTCAACATATGCTCACATGAGCCATGACTGATGGCTACTTGTTTGTGAATGACAGTCGTGAAGGACTGTCCAAATTGTATCTTTGTGGTGATTGTCATTTTCTTCCCTGAAGTTGCAGAGGCTTGCAGTCTTGAACATGAATACAGTTTTGCAAACTGTGCACACAAAAATAGGCCATAATTTAAAATTTGGCTGTGCGAAGCAGGGTTGCATAGCTCTCTGGCTGCTTGTTTGCAAACACTTAGAATATAGTGAAACAGCTGAAAATTTGCCTTTTTTCTCTCAATTTTGAGTCGCCAACTGATCTCTAACACTTGCAGCCTAGTGAGACACTACCTCTACTATACACTTACTATGTATGTTTGTGCAGTTTGATATTCTTTATACATGGGTCAAAATGTGAAGTAATGGAGTGAAGTATATTTAATATGTACTGGGCTGAATGGTGGAAAAGCAAACTTTTAGCTTAGGCTTGGTGTCTGCTACACTGGTATGGTATAACCAGCTTGTTGGTGTGGCATTCCTAATTTGACAAGAACATAAAGAAATATGCCACTAATAAGAAAGTCAAGTGATGGCTACATCTATTAGCAATAAAAGCACCACAAATATGCCACAATTCCACAACAGTGCAGACAGAGTGTTAACATAGATTGTGTAATGTCACTGTTAGGTCACTGCAACATAACTTTTGTATTTGTGGCAAATATGTCTATGGCAATATGCTGGAGTTTACACTACAGATTCTAGAGTATCAGATACCTAAATAGGCGATGTGATTTTATCTTCCTATAGCCACATGTCTCAGTACACCACACAAATGCAAGACAAACTTATAAAAGTGAGACAGGGGTATAAAAATGTGTTTGTATTCAAATAGTGTACAGTGTGTTGCATATTCTCCCACATTTAGGTATGAGGCATGTCCTGTTCCAAAGAAAATTACAAACTTCCAAATCTCCCCTTGAAAACTCAAAACAAAATGAAACAAAAACACCCTCACACACACACACACACACACACACACACACACACACACAGTTTCACATCTGCTGGTTGTGAAACAGCTGTGTTTGTGTCGTGATTTCTCCACTTTGTCAGTTCTTGTATTTCTTTTGCTGTGTTTAGAGCTCCCATCTGGCATTTACCACCACTATGTTTAAAGTTCATTAAACAAAGATGTTCTAAAATTTGTTGAGATCTTTCTCAATGAGTAAACAAGAAGTCCTGCAGTGTTTAGCAGGTAATGTTGAACCGATAGAACTTCACTTGGAGATGACACAGAATTCTGGATCACCTGAAATATTTTCTGTGGGAAATGACAATCTGAGTGATGTTTTGTTAATTTGGATGTGATATGTTTTCAGAGGTTTGTTTAAAATGTTTTTTTTTGTTTTTGTTGTTGTTGTTGTTTTGGCACAACCTCAGAGGTATGTGAAAAAAATGACACACTGATAGTATGAAATGAACAACGTACATGTCCCATCTGCAACAAACTGGACTGGTTCTGTTTCTGTCTGTGGCTAAGCAGATCTCCTACAGGGAACTCCCACAGAGCGAACAGAAAATGTCCTGTTTCAGTACATGATTCCTTCACTATCTTCTTGAACTGTTTTTCTAAAAACATAACTAGATAGTTGAAATTTTGGAACAATTTACCACAACTGTGTAATCAGTAACTCTAGGTACTCCAATAAAACTAAAAGGTAAGAGTTTTTTAAACATTCATAACAACCAAATGACAGTTTCAAATGTTTAACAAGATATTTAGTTTTGTAAATAATGCTTTTGAAGGCTTAGACAATTAGCATATGTAAGTTCATAGACTCCTGAGCGATGGTGAAAGTGGAAAAACTGCAACCTTTTTTTTTAGTTTAGGAGTAATATCCACATTACTCTGGATATTTCTGTTGTTAATGCGTTTTGTCTGCTGAAGTACCCATGCCACACAACTAGGTGGTGATAACGTTCATGTATACAACATATAGAAACAGAGAGAAAAGACTTTTTTAACTTGGCAATTTTTTCAATTTTACAATATCCTCTCAGTTTTTAACCATTTAAGCACCCAATCACAGTTTAACAGGGACACAACTCAGATAAAGAGAGACAAACAGGACCACAGTGGGAATAACAACTTCATTACTGTAATAGATTTTTTTCGACAAAATGTAACAGTTGATATGTGCAAATTAGGCTTTTTGATAAATCAGAACTGATGTGTCTGCCAAATGAGTTCTCTCTGTTGGCTCTTTATGCTACTGTTAGCTTGCTCGTCCAGCTTTCAACTGGGCAGATGAACAAAAAATAAACCAAATTTATATAGCTTTATAGATATTTAAATTTAGCTTTTATTGTGAAGCAGACACTTTTCTATCAGACTGATAAAAACAAAGACAAAACAGAGGTATCTGAGTGTGTTATTAAAGAGGAAATGAAAAGTGTTTTGAAGCTAACATAAATCAAAAGAAAGTCATAAAAGGTGCTTGTTTTCAGAGACTGGCATTTTTAAAGATTCACACACATTTTAAATTAATAAGAAAAGTTCAAAGGGGTCTCCTCAGCATTTTCCGTGATGCACCAAATACTGTGAATTTGAACAAGGCAGTGAATGGCAAGTATGGCTAATGTGGGGATGAAATGTTTCAGTGTGTTGCAATTAACTGTGTAAACTGACCCAAAACTCCAACAGCTGAGTCATTCTTCAGCTTCCTGAAGGACAAGAAAGTTTGATGGATGAGGTTAGTTTGGCTCCTGCGTGAAAATTCCAACCCAAAGTCTGGTGACTGACTGTGCAGTTAATGTTTTTAGGTGGACCGCCTGAAATACAAATCTTCAATAAAAGATCCACCACCTGTTGCTGTCCGACTGCCACCCACCGCTGTCCCCTGTCTCTATTTGGACTGCCAAACAGACAAAAAAAAAACATGTTTTTAAAATTTACTTCTTCTTCTGCTGCCATTTTCCCTGATAAACACTGTGACAGTAACCTCCTCAGTGTTCTACAGCGGTCTGCCACAGCTGGCTCCGCCTCCCTCTACGCCACCAACCAAGGAGGTAACATCACCTACACAATCATCCCGCTTCGGGTTTTTGAAACATAAACTCTAAAACCAAGTCAATGACGTTTTAAGTCAAAGAAACGGACCACTGTAGTGTCTGATGATAATGTTTAATTAAAATAAAAACATGAAAACTCATTATTTTCAGATGTTATTTCATTTGTCCTTTAAACTCGGGCCTTTTAACCTTCCACAGAGCTGAGTAGTATCACAGGTACTGTAACAACATTAGACTGCATTAACTGTGTCTGCATTGTAATCTCAGTTTATGAGTAGATTTATGTCCTGACTTTGACACCCCTTATTTAAGAAAATCACGCACCCACATGCTGTTTCAAAAGATCTCTTTCCTCAAATGGAAGGAAAATGGCTCCCTGCTGAAAGAAGGTAACTGTGTTCTTACTCTGACAGATTCCTCATAAACAGGCTGGCAAACATGTGGGTTTGGGATGCTGGCCAACATGCTACTTGTCTCCTAAACATTGAGTTCTAGTTGTATTTTTTCTTTCTTTAAAAAAAACAAAAACAAAAAAACATCACACACAAAAAAAGTTTGATTTGAACTGCAGTGGATGTTTGAAAGAGTCACTGGCTAATAATGCCTGAAGGTTCATTTTTTAATCGGTTTAATGGTCATTATGTACAATTATAAGACTACTTAATTAGATTGTCATGTGATAATGTCTGCTTTAATTTGTCAGTGAAAACATCAACACAGCAGTGCTTCCAACTCAGACACACATAAACTCTCTCACACCCTGACCTGCTATTTGTATTCAGAGCAGATGCTCAGTTTCCTAATTTGGACTTACTCTGATGGCTGAGAGTTTGTTGGTGTAGTGTTGGAATAACAAAGGTGAAAAAAATCCTGTGCACAGATCTCAGCAGGAAAAGAAAGTACAGGTGTTTATCAATGCATGGGACTCAAATAAGAAAGCTTGGAAAATGGCAGTAATTTCAGTTAATCATAGTTGGTGGTGAGCTGCACGGTGCTGTGGTGGTTAATACTGTCACCTCATGGCTACAAGGTTTCTGGTTTGAGTCTCATCAGGGGCCTTTCTGTGTGCAGTTTGCATGTTCTCCCAGTGCGTGCATGGGTTTTCTCTGGATCCTTTGAGTTCCTCTCACAGTCCAAGAACATAAATGTTAGGTCAACTTGTGATTCTAAATCGGCCATGGGTGTGTGGGTGTTTCTGTTTTGTCTTGTCTGTCTTAGAAATGATTATTTTTGTGACCATTCTTCGAAAATAAACAACAAAACCATGAAAGTTAATTAAAGTCATTAAAGGCTTTAAGATTTCAAACACATTTTTTATCTGAATCATTTTAAATAAATGTGCTCCCACATATAATTGCTCACAGTAGGGCTTTTGTGAGTACAGAGCTGTGAGCATGTGTGCAGCAGGATATCATATTTCTCTTATTGTTGAACTCTGCAGGCTGCAAGTGCATTGGACAGGCAGGGCATCAATAATGCACAAAGCCTGGACGAGACGTTGTCTCAAAGGAAGTCCAACATATGGAGCTCTTAAATCTACTGTGGTCTTCCTACACACAGAGAGACTGTAATTAACCAGTTTAAATTTGGTATTTTTCCCTTGAACCATTTGTTATCCCCTAAAATGAATGTTCAGTCTATTTTAACAAAGTTGTTTCACTAAAGTCAACTGCAGGATGAGCAACTGTCAGTTTATCTCACCTCGGCTATGGCCTAGCAGCAAATTTGCTGGGTCTTAGCGAGATATCTCATTAATGTTTCTGATCGCAACAATGCATGTTTTGACAAAGATAAAGAGCAAGGGAGGCATGTACATGTTGTATGCACAACTGAGAGGATTTGTGATTTTTATGTTTCTTATTCACTCTATAAATTGTAGAATTGCAGTAATCAGTGCTCAAATTGTGAGAGTGTGAGGTTGAAAACCTAAACTATTAGAGATATCTGTCTTCTCAGAGGTCAGAGGTCACAGCCTAATGGTCATATCTAAACTCTTTGGTCAACCAGTGAAAGTCTGCAGATAACATCCATTTCTAAATGGCTTATGATTTTCACATGTTTATTTTGACACCTTTGTTTCCACACAAGATAACTCCTTGAACATCAATTATGACATCAGTATTTGGATTATCATATATTAGTACAGTTTTAGGAGGGACCAGTCATAGATGCATTTCATCTGTTAAATATCTTGGACAAATATCTAAAAATACCAGGAACAGTTTATTTATTTAATTTTTTTTCTTCAACCTTTATTTAACTAAGAAAGATCCTTGAGATTTGAAACTCCATTCACAACAGTGTCCTGGCTGAGACAGACAGCAGCTCAAAACAGCACTAAATGACAACACACAGAAAACAATTACAGTTACACATCATGAAACAAAAAAACAAAAAGGTCATTACAACTATAGGACAATGAAAGCTAAAAGGAGTCAGACCATTTACTCAGCAAAGCTGCAGTTTAAACAGTAACAGAAATCATCAGTTAAAACATTTAAATCCAGATGTTTGTGTATTTAAAATATTAAAAAATTCTTTAAACTCACTCAGAGAGACAGGATCCTTCAAAATCAGCTGATTCCAGAAGTAGGAGCTGAATATTTGTTTTTTTTCCTCTGACTCAGTATGAGCTCTTGATACAGTTAAAGGTAACAAGTCGTGACTGAACACAGTAATGTAGGTTAATAGATATGAAAGAAGAAGTATAGTTTTGTAAATTAGAATCTACCAAAAGTTTAATCTGTGAAAGGACAAAGCAGACCATCTAACACGAGAACACAAAGATGAGTCAGAGTTTAATTGTTTATAATGAATCTCAAGCTCAGTGGTAGACTGTGTCAAGGCCATGTAAGCGTTGTGGAGAGGCATGCATAGAAAGTAATTCTCTGCACTCTAACAACGACATAAGATACAAAGGAGAGACAAGGCTTGATTCTAAAGAACAGGACATGTTTTAGCTTCAGATTGTTTACCAGCTGCTGGATGTGAGACTTGAAGGAGAGAGAAGCATCAAGTAGAGAGAATCTGAAGGTTTTTGTATTCAGACACAAATTCATAGACTTTGATTTTTGAGTTGGAGAACAACATAATTTTGTTTTCTAGCATTCAAAACTAGTTTGAAGTGTGGTGAACAGTATTAAAAGATTGTTTAAGCTGATAAAGTTCCTGATGAGATGTGGATGCAACAGAGTACATCAAGGTATCAATAGAATTAAGTGCAAATTATGGTTGGATACTTTCCTGCAGAGATTATGGATATATGAAATAAAGGCTAACTAAAAGCAAACGTTTGTCTTTGGAAGAAAAAAAGCTGCACATTACCTAAAGAAGGAATGCACTTTTTTATTTTTTACTAAAACTGTAATTAAATATGGCCATGAGCCAAACTTAATGAGTAATATGAATTTAAAAAGCAATAAAAATAGAATACTCACATTGTTCGTCTTTGTGTCTTATCAGTTACAGTCTAATTTTATCTGCCACCTAATGTATTTACGGTTCACCATCCTATTAGCCCTCGCTGCAAATTCTTGAAAGCCCACAACGCTTCATCAGTAGATGTTAGGGTTGTTGCAATTTCTTCTCCTTCTGGGTTTTGCCAGGAGACACAGAAAAACACTGACCCCGACGTGATTTGAACACGCAACCTTCTGATCTGGAGTCAGACGCGCTACCGTTGCACCACGAGGTCCTGCCGTCGGTGCAGGCATCAGAGAACCATATCTAAGCAGTGATATTCCCTCGGTGGGACTAGCAGCACTTGCTGGAGTTGACGTAACAGTCGTAAAACACACACAGACACATGCTCTGTCTTTGTCTATTCCCAGCGCCTCCCTTCCCTTTGTTCCCTCCAGGGTGCCTGTCTTTGTGTGGTCTTTGACAAAAACAGGCAACCCACTTTGCTAGACGAAAAGAACTGCATTCTGGGCTCATGCCCGTGTTTGTGTAAGATTGTGTGTGTGTGTCACACCACAACAGCTTCTCTGTTTCTTCTCACCTTTAGCACAAAATCCTTTGAGCAGATGCCTCATCAGACAAGTGTGTCATTAAGTCTTTCATGCAGCCTCTGAATGAATGATTGAAGCTCATAAGTGACTAAACAGGTCACTGGGACAAGAGCTGACCAACTGGCATGCAGTTCTCATCCATAATATACTGTCACACCCTGCTTATCTGCTCATATCTGCTCTGCTAAATACAAAAGTCTTTTCTGTTGTATGTCCGTTCACTTTCATGGCAGGGATTATATTGCCGTTTCTGAATGTGCTTGTAAAGTAACCATCATTATTTGTTTTATTGTTTTAGATTACTTGGCATACTTGTCAACAATCAAATCTTAGGAATCTTGTCAGGCATCTCAGTTTCTTTACAACACACGGAAATGACATCAGAGTGTGTGTGTGTGTGTGTGCGTGCATTACTCTCTTCCTGGTTTCATTTGAAATGCCAATGTAGAGAATGTTGCTTTGTAAGCTCTCCTCCCAAGAGAAAAGTTCAATTTCAGAGAGTGTTTGGAGTTGTTCACTCAGCACAGGTTACACTGGTTTTTGCAGCTTTTCCTTAATCCTTTCTGTCTGCTTGTTGTTCTCATTTTATTGTACCTTTTGTTTCTGGTTTACAAGACTGGGTACCTCAGAACTGGACTTGATAATTAGGAGTACCGATGCAAAAGCACTGAAACACCCTGATTACTATTCAGCTGTCTTTCTTCTGTTTCTGTCATATTTTTTGATTTGCTTCTTCTCTCACAGATTTGGAAAAACAGAGTGGCTTCCTTATTAATGTTGGGCTATGACTTTTTGTAAGAGTACACCATGCAGCGTACATGACGTGCAAAAGATTTCCACATAGGCAACACTAGGATTTTGTCTAAATGAGTGAGAAAATCCACCCTTTTTGGAACTTTACAGCCCAGGCATACTTTATAGCAGAAACATCATTCAAAGTTTAAGTGAGCCATGGAAAGTTGGAGTTTACATGAATGAATAGGCATTTTGATATCTCTTATAGTTTTTACATAAACACAGTTCAGATCACTTCTTATACAGTTTATATATCGAAATGTAAGCCTATTTGTCTTCTTTCACCCTGTGTGTCTCTCACTTGTTAGACTTGTGGTTTTCTCTTACATCTCCCAGAGTGCAGAGTGTGCACATCCAAACTCTCATTGACTTCCATTTGAACTCATTTGAGCTTCCAAAACTGGACGGGTCTCATGTTGCCTACATAAACATTGTAGACACCAAAAAATGAACGTGTGACACTTTTGAAATTAAAAAAATAAAAAAATATACTTTTTTGCACAGTGACCATTTGTGTGAGGCTTACTTTTTAGTCTGATGCTAGGGCTGTCAGGGAGTGAGCGACACAGGTGTGTGGTTACCATGGTGACCCTAATGAGCCACTGGCAGCAGCTGTTACTTTTCCGATGATCTTAGTTTTCTTTACACTTTTACAGTTTTTACATCAAAATGTCAACATTTTATAATCTTAGATTATTACCAAAGTAAATCCTGAATTACTATTGAACTTTATAGATTAAAACAGTGGTGAGGTGCGCCCCCTGGGGGGGGGGCAGTGCCATTGCAGGGGGGGGCGCAAGATGGATGAATGAAAAAAAAAAAACAAAAACTGCCTGACTAAGCATAATCGACAGGCTTTTACCCCATTTTGCACAGAGGATTTTTTTAAATGTATTGATGATAGCAAAGTTGAATATTGTTACAAATAAAAAGAAATCTGTTTGAAACAACACTAAGAGCAAAGAATACTCTTCTACAGTATAGAACTAAAAAAAAAAAACAGTTACACAAAAGTGTTTCACTGTAAAGACGGTTTGTAGTTTGTTTTGTTGCAACCTGAAGTGTGAAATAAACTTCAGTGGAGTCTGAAAACAAAATATGTGTTTATGTCTGGTTAAACGATGTGTGTGCCCAGTTGATTTTTTATTTTTTCTTATTGTTTTTATTTTTTTTGGAGGTGGGGGGGATTTTATTGTAATCCATGGGGGGGGGGGCAGAAGAAAATCTTTGGGAACCACTGGATTAAAAGGTGAGAGATGTTGGAGTTAGCTTCATTTGCACTTGTGCTAATAATTAAGTGCAAAGTCACAGTCTTAAAATGTTTGATTACACAATTCTGTTTTTTAAAAATGTGTTATGTCCTTTAATTTCAAACTTGCATGTTTTCAAATTATTTGTATGGAATGACAGGATGTAATCATTCTTGTCGGCGCACAGTTAGTTCCTTTTATGCACATAAAACTACTGTGACTGCACAACTAAATGGTTAAATGCTCATTTCTGGAGTGGGTTTTTATTAGAGTGCTACCTTTTAGGTTATTAAAAGAATAGGATTCTTGACCCATTTGCAAAATCGTCTATCCACTTTCCACGCGCAGTTTATTGGAATTGTCTGCTCACGTGTTGTAACTACCAGCAGAGTTGACCACTTTCCTCTGTGTACAGACTTTCCAGTTTTGTCAAATTGCACAAAACCATCTACTTAATGAAGCATATCTGCCAGTGTAAAGAAATGAAAGGACAGCGTTAAAGCCTAGATGACTACACATTGTCGTGCAATAGGCAGTCTTTCATAACATGCTGGTTTCTTGCTGCAGAGATGACAGTAACAAAATGAGCTGAGGTTAACTGCTATGTGAGCTAACACTTTATCAGCTCCATGCTTGTCCTCCCTTCTCCAGCTGTTACTGTATTCTGCAAGAGTAAAAATCCCTCCATCACAATACTCCCTTTGTTGGACGGATCTGCTAACTCCTTTCTCCTCAGTTCAGTTATACTGGTTTCATGTTCAAGCACACGTGTTCAGATGTAATACTTTGTATAAAATACAATGAGGACACTTTAAATGGCTCGTGCTCCACTCAGACACATGACCTAAGGGGCCATTTAACTAACATTAATCTATATATTTAAGTATTTTTATTTTTCATTTCCTTTAGAAAAAACAACTCTAGCAAATATTGTCTCTAAAAGTTTTCTAATACTTCTTGTCCTAATATAACTTCATCAGCTTGCCAACAGGCTATTTGTAATGTTGACTTAGTGGTTAAATGGGGAAAAAGTGAGCTGGGTTAAAAAGGGTGTATTTAAAAATGGTTCCTTTGCTGCATGGGGTAACATGTCTTGCTGTGTTGTCCTTAGAGGACATGGAGGAGATTCTATGAAAAAATAGAAGACATCATTAAATATGTGTGTATTATGACAACCAGAAGTCAAGGATTACATCACAAAAGCTAATCAGCTGTAAAGAGACTGAAATTACTGCACTAAGATACTGAGTCATGCTAACTGGAGACAGAGCATGAAAAAACTCTAACATGATTCCAAGCAAGTCAAATCTAAATCATGTGTGTTAGTCTTCTTTTTTTGGTTTATCCCAAATGTACTTCTGAGATTAATTTCTGTGCGGCAGAGCTTTTCTCAGATTCATATTTGTTGGTGATAATCCATCTGAAGAACAAGCCTGGTTCAGCTTCTCACCACATCAACATGAAGTTTGGCAGTGTTTAAAAGTCTTCATTTTCTTCTAAATACTGAAGGTCATTTTGTGGCTTGTAATAAGTTCCAGAGATGGTAAATTTATGCACTGTCTATCTGCTTCTAAAATGTTTTAACTTCTATTGTACAGTTTCATCCCCAGTTGTGTTCAAGGTTGGATAAAGACAAACAATCCCACATTACGTTTTATTGTGAATCAACAGTATGTTCGTGTTTAACTGTTAATACAGAATCTATCTGTGACATTCATAGAGTGATATACATTTAGGCAATAGTGTTTATTTGTCTGGTAACTACATTCTTTTTTCTGTTTTAGGGAAATGTAGGTACATTTAGTCTGTTTTTGTTTTTGAAAAAACAAAACAACAACAACAACCAGGAGATCAGCCTATTTTCCCTGGTCTATTTTACAAAAATTCAGATGAGCTGCTTTTAAGGCACCAACTGGATCGGCCACATTACGAGTGTTTTCTGGTGTCTCAGTTTCTTTGTGATACATTGAAATAACAAGTCATTCAAGTCATTTAAAGCATGGCTATTGGAACATCAGAACTGCTATCACAACTATGTTTAAATTTGTATATGTTTTATTCTCAAATATAATTTTTGGACTGTTTATTGCATATGTGTTTTTGTTCTTATTTTTTTTATTGTTGTCTATGTGTTTGATACCAACCTACCAATGGGACTACAGGTGGAAATTCTGTCTTTTCGTAAATCATACCAAGACGAACAGAAGACATCTCAGGCTTGGCTTGAAATGGTTTTTGGAAAAGGACTCCTGGTAATGAACTCAAAAAGGAACAGAAATTCCAGACAGCTGATGATTTGGACAATTTTGTCTGGTGAACCACAGTGGGGTTCAGTACAACAAAGCTGAAGATGAAAGCATTTCACCAAAGCTTTGAAGACAGAAAGATTTGGAGGAGGAAACATTGCGATAGTGAGGAAAAGGAAAGGGAAAGACAGGTGATTTTTCTCACAATTTTATAAAGGAAGGACAATTATTGAACTCAGAGGGACTCATTCTGGTTTTTGTCAGGCTATAACTACAATGTATGACATTGGCAAAATATATAAGCTCAATGAAGCCTTATAGCTGACTTTCTAACATCCCCTTTTTTGTTAAACCAATAATTCTCTATGAGTTAACATTAAAGCTTATAGAACACTTAAACATGTCCTATACATATTGCATTTTATGACCAAAATCTAAAAACATTCTAAAATTTCACATTAGTGACAGAGCAGTAATTCTTTAGCATACATTATTAAGTATATTGATTTTAAACAGCTGTTTTGAAAACATCAAACCCTTTTTCTACATCACTGCAACCTCTTAAAGGTTTTTGAGGGTTGGATGGATCATACTTCACTTCTCCTTATATGTTGCTATTCTTTCAGCTGCTCCCTTCTTCAGGGGTTGCCACAGCGAGGAAACTCACATGGAAGATTTGGCAATTGTTTTACACCAGATCATGTTCCTGCCAGAACCTGGGCAGCCTCAGAATTATAGGACTGCTGCACTGACCATGTAGCTACCACAGCCCCCTCATGCCTCCTTATATGCATTATGCTGAAATAAATTGAAAAAAATAGGAGGGATGGTTATCGAGCATGATAAAAGATGATATTGGATAATGAAATGTGTTGAAGAGAAAATAGTCAAATAAATTTTATTTGTAATTTCCTAAATATGAAACTATCCATGCTGTGTGCTGCTAACAAGGGACCTCTGGGACAATGTAAAGATGGCAGAAGAAATTACACGTTCAAGATAGGCAGTCATTCGACATGAACCAGTAATTTACACTAAAATTACATGAACTCTGTATTTGTTATTTCTAGGAATTGTGAACCCTCTGCTTACTTTAGACATTGTAATCAATGCCTGCAACTAGACTAAGACACCACCAAACTTCAACTTTTTGAGTAAATTTACCTTGATTTTAGCCTAGATGTCTATAGACACTATAGACATATTTTAAACATCTTTTTAAGCCAGAAATGCTCACAGTTTTAATATTACTTGCTCAGATCTTACGAAAACCATATTGGTTTTACTTTTACTTTAAGCTTGTTATTAACTTGTGCTACATGTTCAGAAAAGTGAACTGAGTTGGCATCCCCTCCTATAAATGTTTTACCTTTGCGTTATGCCTGCATGATATTCACTATATTGATGCAAAACAAGTGATAGCAGCTATTTTAAATGCAGAAGGGTGAATAACATTATATCTGTTCAGCAATATCTATAAGAGCTGAAGACTTTATTGCACTTTGATCTTTTCCCAAAAGGAGGAACATTTGAACCATTGGCTTAATTTTTTCTGGCGATTCAACCAAAAGATTAAAATATTTCATAACTGCCTTCATGTTTTTAATCCATAACCATGTCAGAGCCTATATGTGCCAGCCGACTGGATAAAAATATGAACCCCATGGTGATCAGATCAGCTGATTCCTGAGGAGACACGAGCTGTAATTCATTTGGCCTGGCATTGGCAGGATGTTTTATGGCTTAACTTGCATAATGCTGCAAATCCTAATTCTATATGGTACAAATAAAGCAAATCACATTACTGAGCTTTTACACTCTCTCCTATGTTTCCCTTTAGGATGCCAACTACTGGGTTCAGGTCCACAGGCTTGAACATGGAGATGGAGGCATTTTGGACCTTGACGATATGCTGTGTGACGTGGTAGATGACAAAGATAGGGTGAGTTCAGCTGTTTTCAACCATGCCTCAGATTTTTTGACTTTTGTTCATTTATTTGCCACAGTGCAAAGTCTTGGCATCTTTTCTCATTCCTGTTTGACTTTTCCTTCTGCGGCTTTTAATCGTTTCTGAACTCTGAGTCATGTGCATGAAAGACTTGCATTGCTACAAAGGTTTCACAAACATGTGCTTCTGATTACACCTGCCTGCTTCTACTTTAAAACTGAAACATCCCAGAACAGTAAGCTACTGAATAAAACCATGTTCTTGATTTTAATTATTTTAACCTGCTGGGTGTTCCCCATAGGTGGAAGGTTTAACGATGCAGTTTTACTGTAAAAACCCTACTTTGATGTGATATTTGAGAGAAAGTGGGTACAGTCCATGTCAGTGCCCACCCTCACATTCACAGTCCCTCTTCAGTCTTCCCATGGGAACAGGACTGACCACACCTGAGTCACCAGCTTTAATGTTGGGCCTCTCAGTGAGCTTTGCCTCATCATTATTTCCTTGAAGGAAAATTAGTGTCTCACTTAGCCGTGACCTTTGTGGACTAATTGGAGACACACAAAAACCCCATGACTTTATCATTTTAAAAGGACCAAGTTGCGCGTTGTAATGGAGAGAGTGAGTTTTGCTGTTGTTATGGTGAAGTCGCTGTTTATTCACTCAATTCCTGCAACTCATCCTTGAAATCCAGGGATATAGTACCACTTCAATGTAAGAATGGCAGTAGAAGAGGAGGTTATAGGAAGTACACTCTTCAGCCACAAACTACAGAGTTTAAACTTATTTTTAAATAGCTTGGATTTAATTCACAGTCATGTTATAAATGGCATTCAAAGAAAAAGCATTGCTATTTTCAGAACCCCCTGGTACACCTTACAACTGTATCTAACCCTAGTTGTTGAGCTACATAAAAACGTTTGACACAAAAAGTATTATACAAAACCTGTCATCTAATACCCAGTACTACTTTCTCAGCTGAGGGGTGGTTTAGTTAATGAGTACATTCAACCTTTTATAATGTTTGTCTCTAAATTGTGAAGAATTTTCAAGCTTTTAAGTGGATGTTTTTATTAGTCTTTATCTGTTGTTTTAAAGCTATGACTGTTTTTTTAAATCTAAAATGATTTCTCTAAAGTGACTCTTAGAGTAGTAGTATTTCCCATGATGCATACTCAGGTTTAGAGCAATGAGCTTGTGGATTTTCTCCATTTGAACAGTTAATCTTTGTGGCACACAAGAGCCTTTTTTTTCCCCCTGTGTATACATTTACAGTGTAGATGCACTTTCATCGACACACCTGGTAAGAAGTGGCCGGTGCCATGGTTACACATCAGGTTAGATCATAGGGAAAAGCATCTGTTTTGCACCTGCTGCCAGATACACCCCTCCCTCACTTTTCAACATGACTCACCCTCTCTCCTCACCCATCCTTTGTGGTTTTTGGCGGACAAATTACAAAGGAGGAGTGAGTTTAGGTGGTTTTGGTGGCGTAAAATGACACATGCTGTATATAATATACTGTATGTTCTTCTCTTTCATCGTTTGTTCTGATGCTGTGAATATCTGCTCCCTCTGGTGGTGGTGTTCTCTCATCACATTCTCAACAAGTTCATAAATATGGCAGCATTTTAGCTTTGTCACAAATCTTTTATCCTTTTGTTTGATGTCATTCTCAACTTATAATGTTTTTAGAGAGTGAACTGAGACTTTCTGCTCACAAAGCTGACAAACTATATTTGTATACTGTTGATATTGCTATAAAATGTGCGTGTGTGCGTGCGTGCGTGCATGCGTGCGTGCGTGTGTGTGTATCAGTTAAACTCACTGTGTGGGCGTTTGCTTCTTCGTGTGTATACAGTTGTAGAGGTAGAGCCAGTTTGTCCAGTTATTTCCATAAGCCACTACCTCCTTTTCTGTTTAATCTCCTGACAGGCAAATACAAACGTAACCTGTTAAGTTTAGTCTGCTCCAGTTTGTAGTTCCACACTCACCCTGTGGTGAAGGGGTGAAAGCTTGTGTGATAAGATAACACAACATGTGAATTCAATTCTGCTCATACTTTAGAGCCTTTATGGTTCTTCTTTGCACAGGTGACAATAAAGGCCTGATACCTGATAAGAGAAAGAAAAGTAACACTTGAATTCTGATGAAACACTACCGTGTGAAGGCCATGCTAAAGCCTTCATCACATTGAATGACGACACTTTTAAACTCTCCACAATGATCTATGAGAACATCGATGATCTTGGCAGATTTGGAAAACCTCATTTAGTGTGAAGGCAATCATGATACTGTTATGCTCTGAATATTTGACAGTTTCTTTTAATGCTACTTTCTGCATCCCAGAGATGTTCTCCTACACCATCACCATATTCATCCACCATGACACAACTCACTTGGACCATGTCAAGATGCTTCAATTGATATCATGTCTACACTAGGTTGTTTCCATGACCATGTCACAATCACGGTCATAGCCCAGGCATGAAGCCAGTGTGCATGACTAAGCTTTTTGGTGCATGCAGACCCCATTTTATGGAAACTCTCCACCCAGGACCCCAATAGGTTGCTACCACAATGATGGTAAATCACCACAACTTTACCATGGAAGTTTTGTGCATGCTTAAAAACAATTTAGACCTATCGCACTCTATCACACAAAATGGGGAGCCCACTTTTTCTTAACCCTCTCGTGGCCTTCGGATCAAATTGGCCCAAAGTTACAAGGGCTTCTCTTCCTCTCTTCAGTTACTAGAGCTTCAGGAGGGTTAATGTGGATCCTATAAAACCTATCCATGTTGTGGCTGATTTTTTTCATTGGAGCAGGATCGTCATCTATTGAGAAGGGGGGCCAAGTAGAGTTGTAGGTTTCTTTCAGACTTTCTTCCAGTTTGACTTCTTTGCCATTAGTATTGCATTTATGCTACTAAACTCTAGTTAAACTATTATATTAGTTATGCTAGTGTAGATTCTCAGTCATCCGGGACATGGTAAATCCAGAAAAAAAATACGGAAAAAGCAAAAGGAACTGGACTTCTGTTTTCAATCTGGGAAGCTTTTTCAATTCAAAAAATAGAGTGTGGAGTTCGAGCTTTTAAAGATTTTTTTAATCTTACTGATGGGCCACTCTGGTCACATGAATGTAGGTCTTGATTGGTGTGAAATTGACTAGGGATCAGACCTGATCCCAATTGTAGGTTTTCGAAAGCAGAGATCTGAGACCTCCTCCTCTGTTCAATGTTGGTTTCTCTCTTTTGACATAGATGGCTTCCTTCACCCCCCTCTCAATCCATCTGTCTTCTCAGTCCAAAATGTGAACTTTTTGGTCCTCAAAAGAGAGTACCTTGTCCTCGAGGTGTAGGTGAACAGCTGAGTCTTGTCCAGAAGAGGTGGCTCTCCTGTGTTGAGCCATGCATCTGTGGAGAGGTTGTTTGGTCTCTCCAATATAAAGGTCTGAACATTCTTCGCTGCACTGAACTGCATACACAACTCCGCTCAATTTGGGTTTGGGTGTTCTGTCCTTTGGATGGACCATCCTCTGTCTGAAAGTTCTGTTGGGTTTTAAATGTACCAGGATGTTGCGTTTGGAGAAAATCCTTTTGAGATTCTCAGATACTTCAGTAACATATTTTTTTGTTTGTTCTTCTCCTTATTCTGTTCAGTGGTGTGTTTTGTAGATTTCCTCACTAACTTGACGAAAGCCCAGTTAGGATATCCACATGTTTGGAGAGCTTTTTGATATGTTGTTGTTCATTTTCCTTCCCTTCTGTCTTTGTGGGGATGTATTCATGTGACAAGAGTGGCCCATCTGTGAGTCAGGCTAACAAAGACCCTAACAAGCCTCTATTGTTAGGAGAATGAGTGCAATCTGATGTGAATCTATCTTACAGAATATCTCAGCTTTAAAAGCTCAAACTCCACACTCTCTGCTTTTTGAATTGAGAGAGCTCCTCGGATGAGAAGCGAAACGTCTTCAGCTACAGAACAGAATACCAGTTGTTTTTGTTGGATTTATTATATTAGTTAAAACTACAATATCAAGATTGAAAGAAATCTAATAAAACTGATTCTTCTTATTTTATAAATTTAAGAAGTTTGGTCTTAAAATTTAGGTGGGAATAACAAAATGATAGTGAAGTCTTTAGTTTAAATAGGATAAAGTAACCTATGTGTACTATTGTAATATTGTCACTGTTTATTTGATAACTTTTCTGTCAACTGAGAGTTACAAAATTATCTCCTCTTATTTTTAGTAAATAATATGTGTTACCTTTCAAACTGACATTTGATAAGGTACACATAAAAGTAAAAGAATGCCATTACTTGTCACATCACACATCAGGGTTTCCCCCAGCATATTATAAACCTGGGGGGCCACCAGGCTTTGGTGACCCGGCTGCCAGGCTAAGCTCTGCTGGTTTATTATAAGTACGTCATATTTTCTACACTTTCTTTCCACCCGCACCCCCAAAACCGGTATTCTGTTCTGTAGCTATGCGCCAACAGTGACCCAATCGCGCTGTCCCCGCCCCTGTGCGAAGGCCCTGCGCAGTGTCTCGTTGCGTGGTCGTGCGCCTCCTATTAACTTAGACGGACTGCGCGCTCAGGTCCGCGCACTGTTCACTCTAATGAGCCCTGAGGCCGAGCTACCTTCAGCTACCATTGGAGTTAGCACGTCACTGGAGCCGCAGCAATAAACAATCGGGTTTAACCAAAAATGTTTAGTTCAGCTGAAATTCAGCGGGTGGCTTTACAAGACCGAATATGGTAAGCATGTTTTGTACTTAGTGAAAATGTTATCCTTGTTTAACAGTAAATGTAGTGATCCAACATGCAGCCTGTGCCACAAAAAAGCACAGTCCACTACAGGATCTGTCTCTTTTTCAGAGTTCTCTGTTGTTATTTATTGGCCTTGACGTGAGACGTGTGTTGGTGCTTTGTTTGCACTTTTTCATTTATGTTAATTATTTTATTTGTAAATGTGACTTAAATTAGGATTCAAATTAGGTGCAAACAATTAGTATTTATTTTAACTGTATTTTTGTTTTAAAAATTATTTCAAAAGTGCCTTTTTGTAAAACTGTATTGTAAATATTTGGGACAAATATCTTACAATATCACAGAATAAATAGCCATATTTTCAACTTTTCTGTCAACTTTAATCTTTTCTTTTTACTAAATCACGGTCGGCTGGCGATCGGCCGGGGAAAGGCCACCTACCACCGGGCTTAGCCTCTTTTCTGGGGGAAACCCTGGCACATGTTGTTACTTCTGTCAGTGGAAGCAACCAAGCATTCTCCAAACAGTTGAAGACCCACATGTGTGTGTGAGTGTGTGTTGACTGGCTCACGTTCAGCGATCCAATTATGATGTTATTCATCTGCAGTCACAGAGCTGCTGCAAGCCGCAGCCTGCCTGTGTCTGCTCCATGGACTGTCACGTCGATGATCTAACTTCCATTTCACACGCAGGAGGAATATGAGTTTGTTTGTGCAGTCGGGCTACTTTTGGTTTTGTGTTACACACCCTTTACCTTGCTGTTGTTATTTTTTTTAAGTTTTACCCTAGTGTGTGAGGCTGGCTGTCCTCACTAATTTCTTTTGAAGATAATTGTGTTGAAATGAAGGTCACTGTTCAGCATTATTAGTTCAGGTTTCTGATCTTCTGATGATTTAGCCCCTTTATAAATCTTCCCTTCAAACAAGAATACACATTATCTCAAGATTACATTCAAACAGTATTAATAAAGTTTTGGCAATAATGTTCATTCAGTGTATGTTGCAGAATTTCAGTAGTTTTTTAAAGGTTTATATTTTCTACTCCAACATGCTGGTGCATTGCTGCCACCAACTGACTCAAATGAAGTATAACTGATAGGTTGGCAGATTATAATTATTTTGGGTTCAGATTTTGATTGGTTTATATTAAACCTGATTTTTAACTGAACTGTTAGAACTAGATTTTTTCTTTATATGTTTGAAAAAAAAGTATTACCTTTTCTCCGTGCACTATAGAAAATTTTGTTTTTATTTGCAGTAAAGTGTTTTTTTTTGTGGTTTGTTGCGTAGTTAGGCATAATGACACAGTCTTTAGAGCTGTCACCTCATAGCAAGATGGCTGCAGTGTCAAAACTGGCCCGTTTTTGCGGAGTTTACATGTTCTCCATATTTATGTGTGGATTTTCTCCAGGCACTCTAGCTTCCTTCTACAGGACCAAACCTATGTTAGGGTAATTGACAGCTCTGAATTGTCACTTATTCATGAATGGCTGCCTGACTTGTTTCTTTCCATAGGCAGTTTCACAAAACACTTCAAGCTGGGACTTGTGTTTTGTGGGGGTTGCAGGCAGTAATAGAAGTGTAGGTAATAGTAATAGAGTTGCAACCTTTGGCATTAAAAACAGGAAGCCAGCTTTGAGGTTCAATAATGTGATGAAGGGATGACATACAGTTTGTATGATCACCTGGCCATGGGGTTTAAAAGTTTACACAACAATAAACAGATTAAATTCCGAGAGAATATTGACGATGACACTCAGCGACTTTGCATTTAGTTAAAAAATGTTGGTCAACCACAAACAGGATCACTAAACTGAGGTAATTTGTTATTCTTTGTAAATGGTATGAGGGAGATGTCTATCAGATATTTAACCCTCTCAGGCTCAACTTAAGTTTTAGTAACAGGAAAAATCAGATATTTGGGGAAATTATCATCTGAGTAAAATAAGGCTCATAAAATATGAATGTGGAGTAATTAGGTATATGCAACGTCTGCCTTGAGAGGGTTAATGTGTGGTGCTCCATGTCAATGCAGTTGAGATCCACTCCACTCCTTTTTTTGGTCCTGCATAGCTGGCTTTCTTCCTGAAAGATGAACTGGTGTTTGCTGTCATTTTGTGGAACTGTTGCATGCCTGTCATGGACTGGTGACCTGACCAAGGTGTACCCACTTCTTGCCCAATGATTGCTGGAGACAGAACCAGTTGTGATTTCATCTTTCCTCTTAGCTGGTGCCATACATGCAGGAAACACCTACAGTATCTGTGGATTTCATAGCTGTCTGACATCTAAACAGCCAAGTTTCAAACGAGACAACATAAAAAGCTTTGAATGGAAAAACTGAATAACTTCAGTAATCTCACTGGAGTGTAACATTCTGCTGGGAAATATTTGATCATTGTATTCATATGGCTATTACTTTAAATAATATCACATACTTAAATACTGGGGCAAACCAGTCTTATCAGCTCAGTACTACAGCATTACACAATGACAGCAGCCTTTTCTAGCAGGATTCCCTCCGCTGCAAACCTGTGTAAACATGGCTCAAGGAACATAACAAATGACACAAGGTGCTGACTTCTTCCACTCTCTAGATCCCATTTCAATAGACCTTTTCCACTTCTGACAATCTGACTTGTCACAGCATGAGTAGCACAAACTGAACACTGAACAGCTGCCAGTTTCTTTTAGCTTCTCAGTAAACTTTGAAAATGAACCTGAAAAAAAAACTCCAGCTTGTTTTACTCACAAGTAGAAGACAGCTATCTTTGATATATCTGTGTCTGTGTCATTTCTGCTATGACATATTAAAACCTCTTCAATGAAGCACCTGCTTTTGGACCACAAGCTTGTATCTCACTGGGCTGTGACTGTTGGCGACAAATTACAAACAGCATTCGAGAGGGCATTTCCAAAATATCTAGAAACATTGCCAAGGGTTTTTTATTTTATGGCATGAGTCACAGGTCCCTGCTCTTATGTTAAGGGAATTCTAAACATGTTCAAAAAATTGGCAAAACTAATTTAGTCTCAAAATAGTGACAAATCAACACGGGCACTTGGAACCCATCTGGAACCCTTCTAGTTTCTGCAAATCAGAAAGTGTAAGAAATGTGAGACAACTTTGGGAGGTTTGGCGACCTATGAACCAAATTAGGGATAAGGCTGTAGGGCACATGTGTCAAACTCAAGGCCCGTGGGCCAGATCCGGCCTTTGGTAACAATTTTTCTGCCCTAACTTCTGGTCCTCCAGTCTGTGACAAATGAAGTCTCTGTCACTACTCATTTTGCTTAAAAAAAATTAGCTTATTTAGTGAAGTCATTTTGTGACAGTTTCTTTGAAAAGAAAAAAAAATTCTCAGTTATCTTTGATTTTGACATGGAAAAAGCAAAGAGAACAAGAAGTGGGACTGATTAAACTGTTTTTGATAAACTTGCATCCAAGAAATAAAATTATATACCTGACGTGAGTTACTATGCATCAGAGTAACAATGAATCTGCTTTACTGTATATTATATGTGTTTGTATTTTCTTCTTGTTTCAAAGTTAAATGTTAGTAGCTGTATGATCAGATTTTTGTTGATGGCTTTTTAACTGTTATAATGAAGAAAAAATCATATCACTGCATAAAAAATGAAAGCTTATGAGGTGTCTTTTTAAGTTCATTCTATTTTCCTTTGGTCATTAAAGTATGTTTGTTCAAAATCATATATATTATTTCAGTGGAAAAAGGTAATTGATATTTTTATATGAATGATTTGACATATTACATCTAAAACCAAGGTTATTTATGTATTTCTTCAATAAATATTGATCGAGATTGTCCCCTGTCTAGGACCAAGGTATTAATTTTGGTCCCCTTATGTAACTGAGTTTGACACCCCTGCTGTAGGGGAATGTGAATAGTTGATAGATAAACAACCACTGATTGGCAGAGCAAGCTGAATACTCTTTCAGCACCCACACTATTTAAGACTTAATTTGCAATGCTGAACTAGAAGCTACTTAACTGTCACTGCTGTCTGCTATGACATGGTCCTTAAACATGTGCAGCACAAAGACTGATTTCTCGTGAGCATCTTGGCTCTCATCAACCCTTCTTCTGGATGTTTGTAGCACTCTTTCAAACTCTTCTTCAAAATTAAACCAAAGACCCACAACACACAACTCCAACTATAGAGTCCTTCATTGTTGTTGATGCTGCATAAGTAACGTGGCCACATTGATTGTCAGCCAAGTGTTATGCAATCAGTGTTCCCTTGGCAACTAACCTTCCCTATAACCCTCTGAGTCCTAATTGTTTGGTCTGAAAATCTGTGTGGAGGCCTAAATCCCACAAAAACCAAAGAATTTACTATCATACCACAGTGCCAGACCCCACAAGAAGTTCCTTGTTGATGTCTTCATGTGTCAGAACAGTTTTTTGAGTATAACGCTAGAAGGTAGCTTTAATGCTCTGGTCAATTGGTTTAATTGTGTTCAAGTTGACTTATTTGAATATGCATTCATGTTTAAGTCCCTTAGCTACCAAGCAGATTTTTATCTAAGTCACAGTCAGAGTATAACGTTTATAAAGAGAGTATTTGTTCTGATGACCTCATTCATGGTTAGAATGGCTGATTGCTTTGTCCTTTAGAGAACTGAATCAAGATTGTGCCAAGTAAAGTAACAAATAAATCCTGTAGTCAATCAAGGTCTAAAGAAGGAAAACAAAACAAAACAAAAAACACCAAAAATAAATAAAAATAGCTGTGATACAGACTAATTATCTATACACTAGATGGCAGTGTGACCATTAAAATGACTGCTGGTTAGAAGATGGCCTTGGGTTGGTAATTCCTATTATGGGTCTCTTAAAACCAGGTCATAAAAGCTGAGAATGTCAGTGAAATGGCCAATTAGGTTCAATTAGAGCCATTGCAAGAAAACTCAGCATTAACATAAGCAATCATAGTTATTTTCAATTTTATAACTCCTGCTGCCTGAGAGAAACTTCTACTTTGATTTCTGAGAAAGCTCTGTTAATGTGCAGTGATTTCTGAGTAACAACTGTAGTTACAGGCAGAAATGAATTGTGTGAGGTCTAGCAGTTGTAATCAGATGGTGCAAAGCTTCATGCAGCAGGTGTGTGTAAATGCAGACTGGCAGAGACACACTGCAGTAACACTTGTGTAACACACGGAGGCACTCAAGCCAAACTGAAGTAGTCCGTACTATTTATTGTAAGCAATTCTCTGCACTAACTCTCAGTATTTATACTTTTTGAAAAGGGTTCCTTGCCTCAAATGGACACAAAAGTATATTTTAATACAGATGAAATGAGCTCAAAAGGACACAAAAGCATATTTTAACAGAAAGAAAATTAGCAAATGCTTAGTATTATATGAAGTACCCCCAAAATAGAAAAAAGATTAAAGCAAGCTGATCTGTGCAGATCTGACTCTTTTCTTCATTTGTGATAATGTGGTTTGTGTATAATGAGCATCACATCAGTGGCCCCTGTGGTTGAGCTCTTTGGACAATTGGCATTTTCTTGGCCCCTGAAGTTGGCATCGCCATGGAAACAGCAGTCGGGTGCCAAGTGGGCACCTGTGCTGGGTCGAGATCAAGCAGTGAGTGAAATTAGGCAAGGCTAAAGCCAGGTCCCAGCAGCTGCCCCCTGGTACCAGAACACTGCCGAGGGAAATCAAAGACTAATTACTCTGTGTGTGTGTGTGTGTGGGTGCGGGTGTGTGTGTGTCAGTAAATCGAGCCCCTTTGGGCCTAGATTGAAGTCTGTCTGATTGGCTGTGTCTTATTATCATTGCTTTGGCAGTGTAATGTTCTCACTTCACACTTTGTGGACTCTTTTTGGCACAAACTGTGTTTTGCCTTTAAAAATCTTTGAAGGAAAGAGTCATAGTGGCAAATTAATGCCCTCAGGACAAAGGCCAAAGTGATGAATATTTGCTTCCAAAAGCCTAAATGTATTTGGACTGAAACACATCTTTACACAGCTTTACTTTACACAGTTTTTTTCAACACTCTTAGAAATGTATTCACAAAAAGAAATAAAAGTCGACATGATAGGTGCAGTACTTTTGGACACATACTTGCTAAAGTGCTATCAACAGGTCTCATGTGGGCAACACTATTTCAACTGAGGCTGCTCAGAATGTTTGTCTTATTTTGTTCACATGAAGGTTTTCCCATTCATCACTGGGAAGTTTTATAATTATCCCAGTATTTTACTTGTTTTAACATCATATTTGCCATCTATACCATAGATATAGATTATAATAAAAGACATTCAGTTCACCAATTCACATAAAACACAATATTCTCTGTATTTAAATAGTACAAGCAAAAATATTCTGCAACAAAACTGTCAATCATCAGCACTAACAGGACAAAGAGGATCTTTGCACAGCACAACATTTTTGCAGGTTTGTTCCTCACTATTATTAAAACAGAGACCACATGATCATTTCTTAATGAATGTAATCAGCATTTTGTCAGCAGTTCTCTTAAAAAAATAGTTGAATATAAAATAATACTGTTTGACTGATCCAATAAAAAACAACATTTTAGAAGAGAAATGGAATGATGAAGGTTATAATCTGACTTCAAAAGCTCAAATGTTTAATCCTTAGTCTCGTATTCTTTTAATAATTTAAAACAGATTTGGTTTCATCTCAGTTGACAGGTTTAAAGTGTTGGGGGTTTAATAAGCAACATGTTTTTATTTTATCTGCTTTTCCTCTGCTCTGAATGTAGAAGGCAGAAATGAACTCTATGATAATTTAACAGTTAAACACATCTTAAACTAGCTCTTAGCTGACATTTAACTAACTCCTGCCAATAAACTGGACAATACATAAACTTTATTTTTATTTTATACACCAAAATGCAAATAATGATTGGTTTTGATTTCTAAACAGTATTTCCCCCAGAAAAGAGGCTAAGCCTGATGGTAGGTGGCCGTTTGCCAGCCGATCTCCAGTCAACCGTGATTAAGTAAAAAAAAAGATTAAATTTGACAGGAAAGTTGAAAATATGGCTATTTATTATTTGATATTGTAAGATATTTGTGCCAAATATTTACACAACTACAGTTTTAAAAAAAGGCACTTTTGAAATACTTTTTTAAACAAAAATACAATTAAAATAAATACAAATTGTTTGCACCTAATTTGAATCCTAATTTAAGTCACATTTACAAATGAATTAACATAAATGAAAACGTACAAACAAAGCACCAACACACGTCTCACTTCCAGGCCAATGAATAACAACAGAGAACTCTGAAAAACAGACAGATGCTGTACTGTACTGTGCTTTTTGTGGCACAGGCTGCATGTTGGATCACTACATGGAACAACAAATCTAATGCTGAATTTAATAGCATCATTTTACTGGTAAACAACGATAAATTACCACGCGTCATATTTTCACTAAGTACAAAACATGCTTACCATATTCAGTCTTGTAAAGCCACCTGCTGGTTCAATATTTATTGCTACAGCTTCGATGACCTGCTAACTCCAGCGGTAGCTGAAGGAGGCTCGGCCTCAGGGCTCATTAGAGTCGTGCAGGGCTCCGTGAACAGCTCACGGACTTGAGCGCGCGTTGGAGGCGTTTATACTTGGCGCTTATGTCAGTGCAGTATTCGCCGAAAAGACAGGGTGCGGTACACTATGAAACCAGTGGAAATATGGTAAAAAAAGAGAGCAGATGGTTGTCACATCAAATATCGCTGCACGTATTCAGGAGGAAGAGCTGTTGTGTTTCTGGCTGTAATATAGAGAGGATGTTTAAACCTAAAGCATTCAGTTGGACTTTTATTGATTTATTTGCTTATTTGCTTTAGTTGTGATTAAAGAACTAATA
The DNA here is from genome assembly GCF_001649575.2 of Kryptolebias marmoratus. Taxonomy (NCBI): domain Eukaryota; kingdom Metazoa; phylum Chordata; class Actinopteri; order Cyprinodontiformes; family Rivulidae; genus Kryptolebias; species Kryptolebias marmoratus. The sequence continues at coordinate 1,676,018 of NC_051450.1, forward strand.
TTTCTTCCCTCTGTGGTCTATAAACACTCGTTTTTATACCTCGTTTTTAGCAGTAATCTCCTTCCTTGAGTTTTGAGCCGTTTAATTATCTTTGTGATCTCTCACAGAGGGATCATATAAATGCTGATACAGGCGAACCAGCTTCACTAGAGCACCAAAACCGTCCATTTTAATTAGAGCGCTGCGCATGCGGTCCACCCCAAGTTACAAAACCAGGGAGGTGCATGACCACGCGCCACAACACTGCGTGGGACCTTTGCGCAGGGGCGGGGACAAGGCGATTGCATCACTGTTGGCGCGCAGTGAGGTAGATAAAGGTAGCGGTTTTGGGGGTGCAGGTGGAAAAAACGTGTATAAAAAATGACATATTTATAATAAACAAGCGGAGCTTAGCCTGGCGGCAGGGTCACTAAAGCCTGGCGGCCCGTCAGGCTTATAATACACTGGGGGAACCCTGCTAAATATTTGTAGCTAACTCTGCATTATGCTGGGAGATGCAGTGTAGAGGAAACACTGACTTCTGAACAAAAGGAGCATTAATTAGAACTCTTGACTTGTAGTGAATATTAAGGTCTTTAGAGACTCAGTAGGTTCAGCTAACAGTAAAATTGACAGATAGGGGAGGTTGGGTTAAGAAGAGTTGACATCATAATACAAATTTCTTCCATTTTTAAATATTACAAAGATATTGTAAAATGTATGATATTGGTAATATATAATAGAGACATACAGCTTGTTATTTTTCTTTGTAGTGGGGAAGTCCAAATCTTAATAATTAGGAGGTCCAACCCTTGTAATTTGTAATTCAAACCATGAATAGTGACCACATGAAAACCTGTCTAAAGGTCTTATCATTTGATTTGGCTTTATAATCTCTGAGTTAATTTTGATTTGGACAATAGTACATAATGTATTTTCTTTGGGCAAAAAGGCAACCATAAAGAAATAAACTCAACATAATAATTTAAGGACGCAATAAAAGTTGTGTTGTAATTTGTTTTATTGTCCGTGTCGCAGTTTGGTTTCCAGCTTAGATGCTATTTGTATTTGTATCATTGTGAAGTTTTAAATTTGTGGTTTTGGCTCCAGGACATTGTCACATAAGCTAAAATGTTATTCAGAATGTTTGTTCATTAGGTTTGCAACCCTGATGCTACCCTCTGGTGGCTGTATAGAAAGGCCTTATCTTTTTGGAGACACATTTTCTTTTCTTTCTTTCTTTTTTTTTGATCAACAAAATATACCAATTCACAACAATTTCAAATGGATACTTTTTTTGTTTTCATTAATTAAGATTCATTCAACCACCACAGAAGTAAACTTGATGATTCCACAACCTCCCTATACATTTGACAGAATGATTCAAAACTTTAAGAAGATAAATTTAGGGATTAATGAAGCCATGAAAGTTTCTCTGGTTTAATGACAGACACTAGATCCTGGTTCTCCTCAAAATAAATTTCTTTAAACTTACACACATCCTTAGACCAGAGACCCAGAATAAAGCAAATTCATGATTCTATTGTTGTACTTTGAAAGGTTTTATTATCAATATGTTGGTGTAGATTCTCAGTCATCCAGGCCATGGTAAATTCAAAAAAGGTTAAAAAAAAACTGGACTTCTATTCTGGACTTCAACTACAGAATAGAAGTCCAGTTGTTTTTGTTTTTTAACCTTTTTTTAATTTTAGTATCGATACCACACACACCTGCTGACATGTAAACACTATAAAATGAAAAAGTGTATCTCTTACTTTGAACTGACACTACTAGTCTAATGAGACTTCATACTCATGTTCAAACAGGAATGCACATTCAGAATTAGTCACACAAACATCTTTAGAAACCCAAACTGCTGCAGTCAGCTGGAATTAGCCTGCAAGGACCAGAGTCAGCTCCTAAAAGACTCAAACAGAATTTATCCTCACCTCCGCTTCTCTGCTCAGGGGTCTGTGGGTGGCAGCAAGCAGTTTTTCATTTCATCTTCCTCTGGAGCTTTGAGATTTATTGTCTTGTTGTTGCTTGTTGAACTTCATTCACTCTTGGAACATGAGTCGATCACTTTTGTTCTGTTTAAGCTACTCCCTCCTTTGCAGTTTTTTTCCCTCACAGTGGAAAGAAGCGCTGGGTAACTAAAGGATTTGTGTTTACTTTTTTTATCTTTGCATGAACTCTGGAATTTGTTTGAGAGCTTAAAGACAAGTGAGGATGTGGAACGGAGCACACTAGGCACACAAGAGCATTCTGAAACCACTGAACCTGCAGTAGATAACCTCCTGAGCCACCCATCTGTTCAACATCGGTCCATACTTGTTGACAACAACACAGCTTCAGCTTTAGAACATATGCAGTATGACATACACATCCCTTTGCCCGGGGTTGGAATGTTATTACTCCATATTGCAAAACAGCAGGCAACTCCTCCACCTTCTGTGGTTTTCTGTAAAACTAGTGAAATCAGGTCATGTCGCCAAGCCTGTCTTTCACCTCGGAGGAAATCCGGCTCGTCACGTAGGTGTCTTTGATTTCTCCTCCATGACAGCCCCCTTTCAGGAAGAAATCTCTGCAGATGTGCCAAATGGCTCCTGACATGGCCTCAGCCTGCCTGAGCACTGTCTGGAAATACCAGCATGTTTCACCAGAATGGTGGATATTCCGTGCCAGGGCGGTGTGTACATTTTAACACTTTTGTAGACAAAATGTCATGCACATACACATGCATGCAAAAAAAAAAAACCCAGTGCAGACTCACAACTGCGCTGTTTATGCGCGTGTCACGCAGGAGTATGTCGGTCCTGGTTGACAGCTGTCAAGGCTGCTTTGGTTCCAGTGTGTGGATACGTAGCCAAACAAGCCTATTATCTGCCGTGGTCGAGCCTTGTGTAGGGGCTTGGCATTGCCCCAGGGGGCTGATTTGGGTCAGCTGTTATGAGACAGGCCCTAAACGGAGGTGACAGATTCAGCCCTCCCCCCACTGGGATCCTGCCAGCCTTCCAGAACCCCCGGCAGGGTATATTTAAGAGTACAAATATAACAAAAGAGTCCTTTTCCTAGGTCATGTGGTGACTTCTGCACCCACAAGGCTCACTGTCATCGAGCAGTTTCCTCAACATGAATTAAGAGTGCCAATGCATAAGCATTGAAGCACTCCTATTACTATTCAGACATTATACTCCTGTTTTCATTGTGATTTCCCATTTGCGGCTCCTCCTGCTGCTTAGAAAAAGCCCATTAAAAATACATCAAAACATTTGGTTCAATCAGAAATGGCGTGCTATGAATTTTGGTTGTAGTACTTTGTACGACATAGATGCAATTTGCAAAAACTTTTTTAAAAACTTTTCACCTCCGCAACAATGGGATTTCAGTGAAAGCCCAGCCCTCTTTGGAGCTTAAGGCACAGGTATACTTCACAATATAGATATCATTTAAAGTTTAAATGGATCACAGAAACTTCTCATGACTGAACAGACATTTTGATATCTTTAACACTTTTTATACAATTGCAATTTTAGATTCACAACTTTTAAAGAATAAAATGTTTAACAGTGTGATATTATCACACAATAGAAAGCTGTCCAAACTTAAAAAAAAAAAAATGCAAACTCTTCTTACTTCTTATACAATTCATACAACAAAACATAATTTAAATAGATTGCACTTATTTCATCTGGCAGCAGTTTTAACGTTTCCTTTTTTTAATCTTGGTTCTCCTTACACTTCTTATACAGTTTATACATCAAAATGTTGGAGTTTTCTCTGCTTAGATTGTTACAAAAGTAAGCCCCATATTAATATTGGACTTTATTGAAAATTGTTGATGTATGTTGGAATTTTGGGCTGTGGCTACAATATGTTAGCTGTTTATCTGAGTCTGATAATGTGGCTGCAGTAAGTTTAGGCCATTTTGATAAAGTCATCATCTGAATCTTTTACCCTCATGGGGGCAATGGTGTATTCTTCATGTGGCTTTTGCAAAAGATTGCCTTCTTGAAAATTAGCTCTACAAAGACTCAGTCAGATAAGGAGAAAGCACAATCTTAAGCAGAAAACTTCAATCTACTGTCAGCCGCTTCTTCTTTAGGCCTACTTCCATCTCACACCGCTGCCTCTCAACTCCCTGTTAAACCAAGCGAGCATCTCTTCTGCATGACAAGTAACCCTCTGTAGCTTTTGTCTCAAGAGTCTCCAGACCGTGAGTGGCTGTTTTCAATACTTGACTACTTCCCTCAGAACCATATATAATTACCCTCACAGATCCAAAGTCACTCCAAGGTTGCATGTGAAAATTGGCTCTCAAATAGACATTGGAGGGCAAAGCCCTATTTTATACTGGGTTAATTTATTACAGACTATATGAGATATGGCAGACTAGTTGAGAGTTTTAGTGGTTTGTGTTTTTGAATATAAGTGGAACAGTTGCGATATTCAGTCTAGGGCCTGATAGACGAAGGATTTAGTAAAACACATCTGCATACAAATAGATTCTATAAGTACATAGACATATCTAAACTTCAGATAATTACAAAAAAGAAGAAAGCAAATAAATATAAGAACCCAATACAGTGAGTGTAAAGCAGACAAACACATGTGTCAAGCAGGATTGGGGAAAGAATAATTCAAACAAAAGTGACATACAAAGGTGTTGGGAATGAGGAGCAGTGGCGAGCAGAAGTTGCTACAAGCTAAGCCGAGTGTATCATGCATCTGGCACTGTGTTGGGCTGTAGTTGACACTGGCACAGAGGGAGAAGGAGGCCGTGTCAGGGCCAGGAAGCTAAGCCTGGTTTGGAGAGCTTTAGTCTGGCATATTGTCCCAGACAGCTGAATAACTCCCACTTCCATGGCTGTTCTCTCCTCTCATGGGAAAAGGTTAAAGTCCTCTTCAGATGATGCTTTGCTCTACTAGAATACTGGAGGATTAGAGACATACTGAGGTACTTCCACTCAGAGTGATTGGTCACAAATAAAAGTCAACTTAAGATGTAATTTATCAGTTTCAGATTTGTGACATTATTTTAAAGGGATATTTGGGGCATTCTGAAGTGGGGTTCTGTGGCAAAGTTATGAACAATTACTATCTTGCCTGTTGTAGATAGCTATTGACTCCAGTCAAAGAGTGACTCCAACAGATCCCAGGAACAACCTCAGAGATTTCTGCTTTAGGAATGGATCATCAAAAAGGTTTGTGCAGATCCATTCCCAAAAGCCCAAAATCTTAAAATAACTCCTAAATCCTAAATCCTAAAAGTTTTATAGTGGTTCATGCAAGCACTATCATAATAAATATAATAACATAAATACTGAGAAAATCCTGCTGGAATTAACCATAGGTTGAACAGGAAGTGATATAGCTTGCCGCTGCTGCCACTACTTGAACTAAAAAATAAATTCAATAATTCTTAACCAGTATCTGTGTAATGCCACACTGATGGTGCTGGAAAAACCTTTTGTCTTATTTATATTTCAAGCTATTTAATTTTGTCAGACAATTAGTAAACACAGTACATATTTCTACATAAAACCTTTAATTTTGGGCTTCTTACAAATTGTCTTCTTGTAAAATGAAGGGGTTTTTCTGCTTTACTATATTTTCTTTCCTGTCTGGTTGAACTTGCAGTCAAGAATACTAAAAGCTGCATTCATTATAGAAAGTATCTGAAGGTCAGTGGGCCAATTTGTAAGAATGTGTCTCTGTATCTCTGTCCTTGTCTACAGCCGTGATTCTGTCCAGAGGGGACTTTTTTCCAGAAAAAACTATCATTAGGACTTCTTTACCACTGTCTTCCCTTTTCTTATATATATATATATATATATATTTATATATATATTTTTATTTTTATTTTTTTGTAAAATGAAATCCCATTTTTCACACATATTAAATGCATGTTGCAGTATGCGAAGAGGTGCTCCTATGTGTGGCATCTTGAGAGTTCCTTCATAAATGCCTTATGTCTGTTGTACAGCAGATGTGCTGCAGCTCAAGGCCCCACACTTGTAGCTCGTTATCTGAATGTGTGTGTTTGTGTGTACAGGAAGATTGCATGCTGTTCCCATTCAGAGGTCAGTGGGGAGTTTGCCTATAAAGAATCAAATAAAAACAACTCATATATCTCCATAGACACATCCATCTACAAATACAAATATGCACACATGATGATGTGTTCTATTATCGCTCTGTTATGCCAGAGGTGCTGTCCTGTGTACCTGCATTAGTGTAAATGTCTGTCTTTGCACATTTTTTATTGTCTCGTCTCAATTACGTCTGCCTTTCTTCTTTGGAGGCCATTACACTGTAACAGCTCTGATTCACTCACTGACTCTGTGTGTGGCCTCACCTTCCGATGGCACTCCCAATGGACCCAAACAGCTCTCTCTCTAGGAAAGAGTGTGTAATATTTTGTGAGACTGTGAAGGTGACATAAAATTTAGTGTGCTTTCAATGTGGCTTGTTGTTTGAGTCTGAAATGACTGTGTCGATGTTCTTTTATCCCAGCTGGAATTAAGATAATGTAAAAGTTGAAGTAAAACTTGGTGTGAATAAAAAAAAGGTCTTTGATGAGATATTTTGATTTTCTGTAACTGGAGGGTTACCCATTCAAGCCCCCACTCTGTCTCAGCTGTTGTGTCCTTGGGTAAGACACTTCACCCATCTTGCCTACTGGTGGTGGTCAGAGGGCTCTGTGGTGCCAGTGTGATGGCATCCTCACTTCTGTCAGCCCGCCCCAGGGCAGCTGTGGCTACAATGTAGCTTACCACCATCAGTGAATGAATGGGTGAATGATTGTAGTGTGAAGTGCTTTGGGGTCCTTGGACTAGATAAAGCGCTATATAAGTGCAAGCCATTTAACATTCTGGCATAAAATGATGCTTTAGGATTATGCAAAATCAACATGATTTGATAATACTGTTTTTTGTGTCTCTACAATTGCAGTATAAAGCAATAAATGTAATCAGTAAGCTGTCGGGACCTTGTGGATTCATACACACTTGAATACATAAGATTTTAGGATCATCTGCACCAGTGTTCAACTGAGGGGTCTCAAAATGGCCATAATGCACGTGTTTGCCAACTGTCTATTCAAAACACAAGAAAAAAAACTGCTTTCTCAACAGAAATTTGTGACAGTTATTGTGCCCTGAGTGATAAATTATCCAACTGTGGATTGCAAATTTCCTTATCCATTATTTCCTCAAAACAAGCTTCTGTTTTTTATTCTTCTGCTGATGGTCTTCCTTGTCAGTTGTGTGTTTAGTGCCATCTTTTGGTTGGGAATTTTTCCAATATCACACTTATTGTTGGCACACTCAATTTGCACTGTTAAAAAAATCTTGGCTGCTAGCGCTCATCCACTGAGGGAAGGTGTACCCTTCTTGACAGAAATAATTAGTTATTTTGTGTTTAAAAGAAAGATCACGTGACACCATGGCTGTGTGTGGGAGGCGGGGCTTGAAGCATTACATCTCTAGTGCACGGACTCTGGTTTCAAAAACATGACATGGCAGCTCCACTACTTATAAAAAGTCAATGAGATGACAGAAAGGCACACCTTACCTAATTACATCATCACATTAGACAAATGATGTTTCTGCAGCTTACACTGATGAAACAATATCTGGTTTCTTATACGTAAAAACATTTAACCCAATCCACATGTGGCTATGTTCAAGGTTCCTTAGGATTATCATTATCATTATCTCATTTGAGTTATTTTATTACTTATTGAACCTTGGGTTTTTGTCATAAATATGAAAACGTCTCACCAAGTATAACATCCTCAAACATTTATGTAATCATAGATCTATGACAACATTCTTATTCTTTTCAAGCTTTATGGATGCATTAACGCTTCACTTAACTAATCTTGCATACAGAGTGAATATATTGCTATGTGACTATACATATGAATTGTTTGCATACATATAATTTTATTAACATATGGCACTCTTCCTAAACATAAATAGTAGAGTTGTATCATAAGTTGTATATGCAGAGATTGCTCGTAGATAAACTATTCCATACACAAAATGAACTCCAGCTATGTTACTTTCCTAATTTGCTTTTACTCCTGTGTTCCTTTTTTCTTTAGGGTGTTCTGCAATAAACCTCTAAGTTTCAGTACTGTGTGGGCAGAGCTCATAGACACATAGCAGAGTTACTTTCATCATAAGTGAAATAATGATGACTGTTGCTGCCAGCAGTAACAAGATGTTAATAATTCATGACAAGGAAAAACAACTGTAGCTGACAGACGTACCTACTTCTTTTCAGAAATGGCCCCCGGAACAAAAACTGTGTTACACCACCACCCCCTATGCCCCTGCCTTTGTCACTTTGATTTGATCAGTTTTATTTTTTTACTTTGTTTACAGAATTGTGCAGATAGAATGGATTTTTTTTAAATCAGCAACTAACTGTAACTTTTGTGAAAACTTTGTGTAGCACTAAAAAAGTGAAGGGTGTTTTTTTTTATATTTAAAGTGGAATTCTTTGGACAGATTGAGAACAGTTAATATCTTACCTGTTGTAGATATCTTTTTGACCAACCTTAGTTTGAAAAATAGAGGTTAATTCTGACAGGAGTGATTAGTTAACAGCTTGTCTAAATGCAGTTAAGACCCAAGTTAGCTGCTGTCTAAAAACATTTCCAGTCTGCAAAATTTCATTGAGGTTCATACAAACACTATTTCATAATGTTGTGAAAAAAAAATCAATTTCCAGGCACTGTTAGATGAAATCACTCAAACAGGTTTATTTATATGTTGTGCACAAAATATAGAGAGCATTAAAGAATTAACATCAGAGTCCCAGGTCCGAATGGGGAAGCTCAGAATCCAAGCTCTGGCCCCCCAAGTCAACACAGGAGCTTTTATTAAAGATATTGAAATACTGCACCTCTGGTTCCCATGAGGAGAAAATTCAACATCACTCCTATAAACAAGTTCATTCTGTGAGAACCCATGGGATTTGGAATAGAAGTCATCACATAATCAGGACTTATCACCAACAGGTGTTACTCTATAATAAATTATGCCATTACAATAATTACTTGGTTATTAACATAGAATTCTATTTGTAAGCGAAAAAGCAGCAATTGGCTGTCAATGTTGCCATGGTTACATGTTAATCTTGGACCAAGGTTGATGAAAAAAATCTAAAATATGTTATATTTTACAAAAGTAACAATTTTTAAGAATACTTTTCTGACAGTAAAAAATAAACTTCATTGCATTGTACCAATTCATTCCTCAAAAAACAGGTAAACATGATTTAGATTGACTTAGTCTGGATCAGAGTTCAGACTTTGACAATAACCGGTTTAAATAATTGTGTTCTCATGAGCCGTTTTAAAATTTTGAAGACTGAGATTGTTAGAAGTGGGTCAGTTCAGATCGTATTGACAAGCTAATAATGACAAGGTTTTGAAATGTGTGAAACGTCTCCATTCTTTAAAATTTCATAGCACTTCATGTAAACTCTATTTTGTAAACTTTTTTAACTACTGCCATTTTAACATTTCATGGTTATGTTGGCAAGTGTTACAAAATTCCTGCCAATCCTGTCTTGGGTTGTACCAGATGTGTTACAGCTTGCTCCTGCTGGTGCTATTTGTGGTTACAAATAACCAAAGAACTCTATGTAAATAAACATGTAATGGGAAACTGACAGTGATCTAAAAGGCTACACAAATAAATGAGATTTAAAACAGCAGCAATGCTCTTTAGTCGTGTGTTTGTTTGGACTAGCCACAAGCTTATCATTCCTGTCAGACTTCTGTCCTATCTACAACAGATAATAATTGTTCTTAACCTTTCCACAGAAGTCAGCTTCAAAATGCCTCAAATATCCCTTTGAAAGCTCAAGCAATACACAATGTCTTCAGTTCTTTTCTTTCTTTATAAGAACCATCAATTATGTCTCTACATTGAGTGTTGATATTTAACTTTGTGCCTTGTCTATCATCCTGTCCATGTTTGATGTCTCACTACATGATGATACACACAAACACTGTTAATAGGGCTTTTGACCCTTAACTAAAATGGTGTACAAAGCTGAGGCATAAAAAAGAGAAATACTATATGAAAAAGAGACAAACATTGAAAATTCCATCGAAAGACATAAGATATTTTAATATTGACATGCTGTTTTCACAGACACAGTCCCAGTTAACTCTTTGGTGTTTGGTCTTTTGTCTGTATGACTGTGTGTATGTGTGTGTGTTTGTTGTCATACTGCCTTGTTCCAGTTAGCAGTTCTGTTAGCAGAGGTGTGGCACCTGTGACCAGACTGAGCTGCAGTGGGAGTTTACCTCTTAACACAACATTAAGAGAAGCAGCCCCTACTTTTGTTTGACAAAGACCTCACTTTGACATTTTACTCTGAGCAACCGATGTTAATATTTTGTCTTGTGCTTGGGAAATGAGTTTTGCTGCAGGGAGGGAACAAGAAGCAGCATTTCAGCCATGAATAAATTACAAAATGAAAGCTAAAGCATTTACTCGAAGAGTTCTGTTAGATATAAGAAGACTGTTCTTATATTAGGACACTTTTTTCAACAAAGTGCAATAAAATACAATATTACAACAGCCTTAAAGCTGCATCTGTGCTAAATAATGCTGAGCCAACTCAGGAAGGATAATCACTCAGTTACATTGGTCTTGACAGCCTTTTATTGTTATCATTACCTACGGGGCTGACATGATATTATATTTTTCATATACATTTTCATCTTGATCTGTAATCGTTTCTTGTAATGGATGTTCTTAAAAGTATTTTTTATTTTTTTTTAAATGTAGTTCAGTCTAATTTCTTGAAAAAAAAAGAGGCTCAAATAGTCTTTTTTTTGGCATACCGACACATATCTACTGATCTTCCTGTTTGGAGCTGCATCTTTGTTTTCTAACCGGGTTGCCGTAGACCACACTTACGTTGTGAGGGCTAGAAGTGGCCACTGGACCATGTCACTTTGGCCCCGAATTTCTTCAAAAACAAACAAACAAACAAACAAAAAAACCCAGAAAATAAGACAAACAAAGAAACAAAAAACAACAACAACAAAAAAGTTGAAATACACAAATGAAAATCAGGATTTTATTAACAAATCTTTGGAAAGGTTAAACAGGTTCTAAACATCTTTTTATTATAGTATTTATTAATGTATTTATAAAAGTTTACAGCAGAGGGGCATGGTGGAGCAGCGGTTAGAGCTGTTGCCTCACAGGGAGAAGGACACAGGATTGCCTCCCAGTCTGAGGTCTTTCTGGGTGGCGTTTACATGTTCTCCCCATGTGCATGTGGGTTTACTCCCGGTACTCTGGTTTCCTCCCACAGACCAAAAACATGCATGTTAGGTTCATTTGCAACTCTCATCCGTCCTTAAGTAAGAGTGTGAATCATTGTTTGTCTCATTTGCCTCTATGTGTCCCTGTGATGGACTTCCGACCTGTCCAGGGTGTCCCCCCACCTCTCTCGTACAGTGACTGCTGGAGATAGACACCAGCTCCCCCACAACCAAGAAAGACGTGGTTAAAAAAAAAGATGGATGGATGGCAGTTTACAATAGAAAACTTTAATTGTGTTTTCCACTATGTTAAAACCTTTCAACAGACTAGACAAGGTTGTTTAAGTGTCACGACTCTAAACGTTGCATTTCTAACCAAGCGTTAATGTCTAAATGAACTGTTACAAGTGTTACAGGTGTCTGTTTAACATTTTCAGGGAGTATTGTTGTATTTCTACCAAGCATGCCAATTATACTTTTCATTTTAACTTACAAGTCAACATTTGAGTTCAAAGTCAGAAAGATCAACTGGAATCTGTTTCAATTTCTAAATTAGATGGAATATAGCTCAGTTATTGCTTAGCGTGATCAGAAAATAAACATTAAGCCTTGAAAAGGTCTTCTGAAATATCTGCCTGAAAGAATGATTTTATAAAGTAATCAAACTCCAAATATTCAGCAAATGTTGGCTGCACATTGCATTGAATGTGTACATTTGCAGATGATGTAATGCTTTTCATGCTAGACAAAGGTAGCATGCTGTGCCCATATTTCAGTTCACTTCAATCCCTGGCTCTATAAGGGGGGTGGAGGGAAGGTGATGTTGCCAGCACCTGACATAGACAGTCATGGTGCATAGACATCCCTGACTGCCTATAAGACAGTTTGGCTGGACAACTATCCAGTCCCCATATTTCTCGTATTTTACTGTCTCCATATGGTAATGAAGAACAATTACGGTATGTTTTGTGTAATTGTCTGCCTTTCCACCAGAAGCTGGTGAGAAACTTTTTCCAACTTTTTTGTGATTTCTTGACTCTTTTTGTCTTTTACCTAACTGACATATTTTGCAGTTTGTTTTGCAACTTTTGGAAGATCAAGCATGTCACTTGAGGTTTCAACGTGCCACTTTTATGGTTTGTCATTAGTTTTCCATCGAAGAGAAATAAGGCGAGAGAAAATAGGAAGCGGTAGAAAAAGCAAAGTGAGAGGTATTTTATTGGAGTTTACAGAGATGTAGGTTGATATGAATATCAAAGATTTTTATCTCTGTGAGTGGGTGATGCCGCCTGTGGCACTCAGCACACACTGACAGGTGGTCCCTCTGCTGTGTGTGTGTTAAAGCAGATCTATGTTTATGTGTGTTTTGGATTGCCCGTGTATGGAACAGACTGTGTGGGTCTGCGGAGTTATCCCCATATCAGTCCGTGGCAGTGCCTGTGTTATTTAGGCTGGTCTCAGTGGGGGGGGTTTGTGTTTATGCAAAATGGATTGGCAAACTCTTTGTCTGCATTTCACAGGTGCATTATTAAAATAAAAAGTGCAAATAAAATATTTATTGTGTATCTTTGTGTTAAATTTTAATATTGTTCAGATAACAACAAATAAATGAAACATCATAAAATAAAATGCAATTAATTTTTTTTCAGCTAATTTGATTAACAAAACAGAAAATCGGTAACAAAACTTTGGATAAGGTTTTTTACAAGTTCAATTATAATTACCTTTATTTACTAAATTATTTTTATTTATATGATATAATCTGTGCTATGGCCTACAGATTAAATTGGGAGTGTGGAGGTGGCATTGTGCTAGTGTTTCAGCTTTCAGTTCTAAAACCATCATCGATGTCAGAATAATGGTTCTTTGGTCCTCAAGCACAAGTATACATTAGTTATCACTAACAAACTCAGTGAAGCCAGCCATAACAAGAAACTATAATCCTTCACTAACAACAGCTTTTATAGTCATTCCAAAACTTTTAATGATTAATGCTTTTCTACAGTAAGACACCAAAAAGAAGTGGATGAAAAACTGTCTAAATTCTTTTTCGAATTTAATTTAAAATGTCTCAATTAAACTAAAATAACAACAAAATAATAGCAGATTCTTATAATCACAGATTTAGGATGAGTCTATACTACTCCAGATAATTTTTAAACCCAATTTAATATGGTTGCCACAGCTAACCAACATTAGCCAACAACAAAATGCCTACACCTCTCTCCATTTCACAGATATTGAGCTAAAATTCGATTTACTGAGGGTCATCCCCAAAACATCTTAGAGCGCAAACAGATAATGCAAGATCATGTCATATCAGGTGCAATCCTGCAAAATGTTATTTTTTAAAGATTTGACCAATGTGGCTGCAACTCTGCCATTTCTCAGTATACATAAGATTATCTTAGTTTAAAATTCTGATATGAAAGCCCACAGGAGATGTGCATTCCTTCAAAATATACTAGGCCATTACTTTGTAAATTTCTTAATCAGTTTAAAATGTACATTCAATTTTGCACCATGCATAGAGGTCACGTGTGACCTTGCATTTATGAATTTTAACTGAGCACAAAACCTAGATTATATTTTAAATCTTTTAAGCTGGGTTGTACAATAAAATGGAAAATAATTAATTATTTATTCATTTATTTATTATCAGAATTTGTTGTCTTAATGATGACCCACATTTCAATTGTAAAGTATGTATGTTACCAAGTCAGCCACTAAAGGTCAAGTTCAATCTGTTATAAAGTTACCAGATACACATGGATCAAAATGTTGCCTCTGTCTTACAGAAACCTTTAAAAAACACTGAAATTTAGTTGTAAAAATGGAGATCTGATGAAGTCCGAATGTCTTGTAATTGGTTACATTGACTGAAATCTACAAAAGCCCACTTATTTGAGGGTACACAAGGGAATTCCTGATCCATACCAAATATCTCCCTGTTCTACACCTAGTCACTCAGCTGTGGCTGGAGCACGTTAATGATTGCATACATCTGAGGAAGTTTAATCACCTCTCCAGGGTGTCAGAATGATCCACTGGCTGAAATAGGAGCCTCTGGTGCATTGATAGATGAAGGCTGTCCTTCGATTGTGATTTTTTTCCAGCTGCAGCAGGGGGCACTGCGGTGTTGCTGTTAAACAGGGTCAAATTCTTCCATAAGCACCAACCTTACCTTATGTTACACTCTGCCACAGTCACAGAATTAAACAACCTCCCAGTTAAAGATAACATTGAGATTATATAATGGGTTGTTTCCATTTCCCCCCAAAACTTATTTTATATAATCTTAACATATATCATTCCATCCCCATTTAGCTGTTCTTGTTTTTTTAAAAGTGAGCTGAAGTGGGTTTTACCTCCCCAGTCACTGGTTCCAGGGATCGTAAATGTGTGTCGTTTCTTTCCACATATCAGGAATATCAAATTACCATCATGTTGAAGCATGCCTGCCTATTAGGAGGCATGCTGAAAAAAGGAGTATTGAGTAGCAACAGACCATATCATGAGAACTTAGTGCCCCATTGATAGCCAGAGATTCTTTTAGACTTTGACTTCAGGGATTTCTTGTTACACCAAGTTAACCAAAACTATGTGACTGCATTTGCTATGGATTTGGATACAGTTTGCAGCATTACACAAAGATGGATGAAGTAACAAAATGTGTCAAAAACTTTGTAAAGTCTTGAAGTCAAGCAGACACATCAGTTATCACTGATAGCATAACAACTTCTGGCATCACCTTGATTTTAAAAAATGATGAAAGGCTGTCTTTCTTCAGAGGCAGATGGAGAGAGAGAATATCCCATTTATTATTCTCCTCCTCTACCTCCTCTTCCTCCTCTTTCTCATCTTCCTCAGACAGTTGCCTTACACCAAGCGTGAAATGGCTCCAAATGGTTTCCTTTGTCTTTTGGCAGTGCTGCTGTTACGCTTTACTTTAAACCGACCCTCTGTGGACACGGAGAACTTGTACAGCATGTGATCCACACTGCTTTGTTGCAGTGAAGTATCCAACAACAGCAGGAGTGCAGCACATATGTCAGGCTTATTTTTTCACAATTTCTTTTTTTTAATGAATTCTGTTTCATGATCTATTTACTTTGTTCCCACCTACAAATTGTCTAATCATATGATGGACTGATACAAAATAAATAAATAAAAATCAGCAGGGAAATTCTACAGATTTAATAAATGTTGAGAAATTTGAACAAATATGCAATTCAGTGTTTCAGTTCAACAGAAAATTTGATGCTTTTTTTTGCTTAAAAAATCATCTTGTATGTCATTTTACTGGTTAAAAGGTTTTGAGTTAATTTCCAGTCAGTCATGTTTCAACAAACCTTATAAAAACATTGTTTACCTGAGTTGTTTGAATATTTTTTCTGCACTGCACATTAAATGTTGTAATGTTCAGAAGCATAACTTTTAATCTTAACACATTAGACAGACGGGGAGCCTGCAGCAGTCAAAATACAACCTTTTGTTCCTTTTGAATGTCATTGGAAAGTATGGAAAATAATTAGATTGTTAAAGACAACCCAGGTTTGTTAGATCAGATATAAATTCCACTCCATTCCACATTTTATGGTAAATTACATTTTATTTGTTCAGCTCAGAGATTCTGTCCCCATTTTCAGCATTCTGGAAATTATACATAGACACATATGAATATATAGTGGTGCTCACCAGAGAATGAAAATTGTGTTTGTACAGAAATCAGCATTTTTCTTGTTGTCATTTTTAGATCTTTTCAGTTCTTTTTTTCTGTTTTGTTCATTGTTCATTTGTTCTTGTCCTGTGTTCCTGGTTGTATTCTCGGGATCCTGTTCCGTTCATTCCTGTGTTCCCACCTGTGTTCCCACCTGTGCTCCTGGATTTTGTTTTGTTTTGTTTCGGTGCCATATCAGCTGTTATTTTTGCCTTAATAACTTAGTTTTCCTTTAGTTCTTGTCATGAGTCTGCTCTCTGGGTTCGCCTCCGTCACCACCAGTCCAGACAAAAAGAGTCTCAATAGCTGATGAATGAATATAATTTCAACAACTCATTTGGAAAATATATGAAAGTGCTTCATAAATTACAACGTGTTGCATTGTCCACGTTAATATGATTGTGTCTGACTTTACCTGACTAGTTCACTGTTGTTGAATCTATTGTATCTATTGTTTTACTTCAACTTAATTCAGTTTTACAACAAATTTGAAGTGTATTCAAACTGCAGTCTGATTGCATTCTAAGGGTTCTTATGAGATTCTAGCTGCATTCTAAACATTCTGATCACATTTAAAGGAGAATTGAAATGGTAAGCCATTTTGAATCATGATAGATTGTCCCAAATGCACCTTGAATAAGCTGGAATGCACGTCAACTGCATCTTAAAATAATCCAGCTCAAATGCACTTGGAATTCCGTCGTCATCTTTCGGTTGCTGCTGGAATGTGGCATGAATGCAGTTGGAACATTTTGACTGGCCCTCAAATGAGTCTGGATATAATTCAGATCTTTGCAGAATTACATAAAAACATTGTCAGCTGCCACTGGAACTTCATTCTGCATTGAGAAGTCACCTGGTCAACATAGAATTTTTGTGAATTTTGCAGAAGTTTTAAATGTCATGCTGCCAAGGAAGAATGGAGCCAAGGTCAAGAATCATGTCCATGGACGAGGCACAAGTTGTACAGTCGGAAGAAACCCCTGAAGACCATGATTGTTGAAATGCTATTCTGCTGTTGAAAATAATGGATTTTATACCCTCTCAGGGACCATTCTTGTGGTATTCTTGGTACATTTGTTATCTTCTAAATATATTCTAAGTACACTCTTAAGTATTCAAGCCACATTCTGTTTGAATTCTTGGACATTTGAAGCATATTCTGCCCCCATTCTGATAGTATGCCGACAGCATAAGTTCATTTTAAGTATTTAAACAGCATTCTTACAAAGTTGTAAGAATTTTGGTCACTTTTAAAGATGCCGCCAAAATGTGGCAGCATTCAGTCTTGAAAATTTATTTTGGCTGGTTTTGCTTGATTCCTGCAGATTCCAAATAAGTGTGACAGGGAATTTATGATTGACATTGAGGTGTGAAAGAGATGTGCAATCTTTTTTTTTTTTTCAATTTATTCAATTTTGTCAAATTCTGTGATTCTCTCCATGTTTTCCTGACTGTGCAAAGGCGCTACATTGTGACTAAAAAGTAAAAATGCTCATGAATGTGATTTTGTGGTATATAGTAACATATTTTTATCTCAAAGTTTTTTTCTATACTTCTGCATGACTAATCAAAATTGCCTCAGCAGAGCGTTCTCCTTTCTCATGAAATAACGTATCACTCACAGACTGTTAATACATTAGTGGTTCTACTCATCCCCTTAGCTGTAAGAGTGTCTCTCCCTCCTTTTGCAGAGAAATCTTTTCTCAGTGTACTTTAAAAAACTTCCTCACAACTACAGTACTTTAAAGCCGTAAGTCCTTTGCCTCTTGACTCCCACCATACACATCTTTGAAGCATCACTCATTGGCAGTACTACAAAGCTCTGAAAGCTTACACATTGAAAGCCTAATGGCCCAGTGCTGGTTAACTTTCAGGCTTATACCCCTGTTGATGAACTAAAGCAGCCATCACCATTGCCTCTCATCTCTGCTTAAACTGACATTGTGCAAGAGAGGTTTAGAGATGAGGAGTGAGAGGATTGTCAATTGGTAAACGTGGAAAAAAAAGCTCTGTGTGGGAGTTAGGAGAAATCTGTTAGCATTTGAGTTGAAGCTAAAAACTCTGGAAAAAACTTCTTTGTAGATTAAAGATGCATAAAAGCTGAGTTGAACAGATTTGGACAATCTTGAGAGAAGGATTTACCGACACAGTGATAGTCAGGGTTCTGTTTAGTCATGCAACCCTGAATGACAGTAATTCACATTAGCATGATTCAGACCCTCCTGACTGAGACGTAATGGCATTAGGATGTAAAACATTAGGAGAGAACATCTAAGTCAACACAAGAGCAAAAATTTTAAAAACTGATCTGGTAACAGGAATCATAAAAAGCTTGACCCAAAATACAGCCCAGCCTCTTGCTAATATCACTTGTGACTCTTAAAACAAAATGTCAACTCTGCTCTTAAATTACACTGGTGATGGTTAAATGAGCTGCAGTTTGTCTTTGGGCTGGAAAACCAACAAATATTTAGGTGATGTTAGTGATGTAGAGTCCTTCCCCTTACCTCAGTTTTCTTGGCTCAAAAGGGACTCCTGAATGTTGTACATGTGATTGGTCCATACAAAAACATACGTTGATTGGCTGAGAACCCTCACTTTTAAAATTACTTTTGTATTGCTGAGTTAGAAGCTACTGAATTGTTGCTCTTGTCTGCTTTGACCTGCTCTTCTTTGAAAGTGTAGCACTTTTTCAAACTCTCCTTTAAAAATTAAACTAAAGACCCACAATGCGCAGCTACAATGGAATATGAGAGCCTTTTCTGCTATTTTGGTAAAAATCTCTGAACCTTTTATTATACCTTTGGTCCAAATTGTCCTTGCCTTTCACTAAAATCTATTGTGTCTGCATATTTCAAGATCATTGTCTAGCAAGGCGTGGATGTCCAGAGGTTGTTGGTGAGGTTGGTGTAATAGCTTTGGTCTGAGTAGGGAATACTCTGCACCTTATTTCTTTACACATTCACTTGTATGAAGTTCATTGTGCATCAAATGGCTGTAAATGGTTCTCAGCTTGCCTGTTTGAGTCTGGCTGAACAACTCTTTTCAGGCTTTGTATATAATGATTGTGTGTATGTTTTAGTAAAAATCTGTATGTGTAAAATGAACACACATTTATACATTTTGTAATTATATTTTTTTATAACTCAGACCCATTTTCTTTGTGCATCATAACCATCGATTGTTTGTCTCCATAACTAACAGATCTTTGTATTTATATATGTCCACGCACACACAAGCAGATGATGGTTTACCAGACTGCTAATGCACTTGCCGCCCTGCATATCTAACCTGCATTCTCCATTCTCCTACATTAGCTCATGCTACAGATAGAGAGCTGAGATAACACACCCTATCAAATCAAACAGGCTGAGGAGCGAGGTTGGAGGGCGAACTCCATCCCCTTCTCCACTCCTCTCTCTTGCTTCCTTCCATCCATCCCCATGTTAAACCAATTAACAGTAATTACTAGGCCACCCCAGGCGCAGCCTCTTTCTGCTGGCTCCGCTATTTTGTCCTCATCACCACGCCAACACAAAGGGAGGCTCTGAGATGCGTCGAGAAGAAGGTCATTACTGTTTATTAGTGAAGGGAGGTTGATTTCCCTTGATGGACCCTGATGAGGGCTGGTAAAGTTTGACTGTTTGCTCATACAGCTGACTTAAGTCAGTCTACTTTTTGTTACGGTCGGTGTTGCTGTCACTGCAGTCATGAATGGGAAGAATTCTCAACTGGCTTATGGTTCTATTTGTGAAATTCTCACATTTAGGTTTCAGCAAGATCAGTAGTAAAAACAAATTTGTGTCCTAATCTTTACAGGTGTCAGATGGAAAGAAATCTGCTGGCGCTTTCAGAAAGTTTGTTCAAGAAACAGATGGAAGAATATGATAAGTAATGTATGAGGCAATGATCTGTCGCTTCCTGTCTGCGTCAAGGAATTGACAGTGAACAGACTCTTATGTAATGTACAGAACGATATGCAAGCGCTCCACACAGCACATTTATATGATAAGAATACAGGCCAAATGTAGGTTTCATAGTTGTTTTGATGAATTGTCTTGCACTGTGGAAATTGCTTTTCCAAAATGAATGGGAGATAATGGCCTCCTTAAGAGTGTAAAATGAGCACCAATATCTCTGTCAAGGCTAAAACTCTGCAGATGTCTCATGTTTGACTCTTTTCTTTAGACTACTCTGGATAGAACTAGATTATTGGTCTGTCTGTGTTTATTATTGCTGTCCAAAAAAGCCTATTTTCTGATAATTACTAACCCACAGTTCCCAAAGTAGTTTTATGTGAGATAAAAGAAAACTATGTCACACAATGTCATGAATGTAACTTTTTCTGGAAAAATGAAGAATATTAGAAAACAACTTGCTTAGTTCAAAACCCATTAAATTACGTTGAAATGAGGACCAAAATTCAATATTCGTTAGAACTTTGTGCCAACTTTTGTACTTACAACCTAGAGCAGGGGTCGGCAACCCAAAATGTTGAAAGAGTCAGTTTGGACCAAAAAAACAAAAAACAAATCTGTCTGGAGCTGCGAAAAAAATTAAAAGCCTTATATAAAGCTTATAATGAAGCCAGGGGAGCTGCCTGCTAATTCAGCGGGAGCAGACATGTCTGAAAATGTCAGAACAATATTGGAATTAGGTGATGTATTGATGAACCAAGCAGATATTTGAGACTTCCAAAGCCACATTCTCGCCTAAAAACGTTGTAAAAAATCATGTTGTGTCACTTAAAGTGTAATATAGCAAAAGAATTTGCTGCTCTTCAACATCATTGCTGCTTTGCTTGAACGCCTGGTTTGGACTCGCAATGAATTATGGGATATAGTGATCCGTGAAGGATACACCGGATCCATCCTTCAAATCTGGGGAAAAGAAGGACGCATCTGAAGGAGACTCTGAATTCGGACAGGCCTTGTCGCTACACTATGACATAATCGGCCGAGAAATCCGTCCTTCGAAGGATGCAGACCCTGAATTCGGACACAGCTTTAATATTTATTCTACACATTTTTACAGCATTGGAAAGCATTACGAATGTTTGTCCTCCTACAGAAACCATATTAAAACAAAAATATATTTCCCACCCCCATCTTTTTCCATTTTCAAATATTTTTGAAAAAACTAGGGCAGCGCTAAAGAGCCGCATGCGGCTGTTGAGATGCGTGTTGCCGACCCCTGACCTATAGGCAATTAGCAAATCTGAATTAATTTATCATATTACTTTGATTCAGAGAAGGATGCTTTGAGGATATGTGAAACTACATGTTGGAAGATCATGTGACTGCACTGATTACAATATCAGATCAAATGGATAACAGAGTTCGCAGTATGGGCACATTGATGGTACCATGTTAGTAGGGTGTGACATCTCCTTGAGCCTAGATATAAGCATTTATTCAGGGCGTTATACAGCTGTTATATCTTCTCCTGCAACTAGTCAGCCTATTGCTATTGTAACTGGCCCTTGAGATACAGCATATCAACACCAGATTGGAGTTGGTGTCTGAGCTAATCCCACAAATTGAGTCATTTACATACCCATCGCTGGTCTGTACTTAAACCAAGTCACTGTATGTTCAAACCATTCTTTTGGGGGGTTTACTTTTTTTGCCAGTGAGTGTATATTGTTCTCGTCACTGCATGAGCCACACAAAAAAATAACGATTTATATAATATATATTTTGATGTTACCTAACATGATGAGATAACTGCATCACTTTTACAAAGCTACTTGTACTTCAATTGTGTCATTTGTGTGTCAAAATGTGGACCAGTTCCACAACAGCAAAACAAGTAGTCGGTAAAATTCAAATGAACCACTGTCTGTCACGATAGCACATTATCCTGACAATGAGACACAATCAATCATGCTCAGTAATTTGCCTAATCAGTAATCACAGTACATGCTGATTCCTCAAGTTTACTTGAGTACAAATGAGTTGACCCCCCCGCCTAATAAATTTGCACATGCTGACACACATAAACACACAAATACACTCTTACACACACACACACACACACACACACACACACACACACTAGCATGATAAGTGAAAGCTGTTTTTGACTGTGGAGGTGCTGACATTAGAGGTGAGCAACACAGGAGGTCACAGCCCTGTCACTTCCCTGGTGACACATCCCGTGATCAACTGGGCTGGCTTTCTTTTTGTACAAAACACCAGTTGACACTTTACATATGATTATGAGGTCTACACGCACACACATACGCACAATTACACCCACACTGCCTCCTGTTTCACAGGGTGCATGATCTCATCATGTGAGAAATCCCCCTCTGCCATGTGGAGTGGGCACCCTCTTCCTGAATAATTTAAGGAGCTTTTATATTGGGAGTCTTGATATTGGGGGATGATGATGACCCCCCCCCCATCTCTCTCCTGCAATTATGTCAGTTTCAATAATAGATGAGGGCTGGGAGTGTTGGTGCCCATTCACCAGTTTGGCAAAAACAACAAACAAAGCAAAAAGAAAAAAAAAATGAAACAAAAACAACAATTTGGCTGATGTTGGAGGAAAACTTTTCACTTTGGTTTCATCATCAAAACTGGGACTAGGATTTTTTGAAATAACATTAAGCTCTCTCAAATTATGCTACAGTATACAGTAATACCATCTAGCTGGAAAGACTTCTGGTGTTGTCTTATTACTGCATTTAAATTAGGACATTTAAAGGATTTCTAATGCAACAAACAAGTATGATTTTGTCACAGTTATTGCCATAGCTAGTAGGTGTTCAGAGTAGTATCTTTTCTATTTTTGGATACCCTAGGATTCAGTAACTTATAACTGTATCATTGTTCAACCCTAATGGTGATAGTGTGTTTATGTGTGCTTAAAGACACAAGATGCATCTAACATGTTCTGTAGTTAAATCTAACCTGTCTATTTAAGGGAAGACACACTAACATTATGTTTTGTGTGTGCTGTGAAGTGTTCAGAACTTGTCCAGAAGATAGTAGGTTTTTTTTTTACAAAAAAATCCCATCTGTTCACCATCCTTTTTCTTTCCTCTCTCTCTCACTGTTTACGGTCACATACACACACACACACACACAGAGTCAGCATCATTGGTTGAGGTTCATCTTGCATCTCCCATCTGCAGGTGGCTCACAGGTCTTATGGCTTCAGGGCTGAGGGGAGCACTGACCTGTAAAAACCTCCAGCTCTATAGTGATCACTCTAGTCTCCATCTAATTCAATAAAGGCCATTCAGACAGACTCAAGCCAACATCTGTCTGTGTTCACGCATCAGCTCTTGGAGTCACTGGGGCCACAATTCATGCTCAGTTACTGCTGAAGTTTTGGACTTGAACAATCTTCCATTTAGTGACCTGCAGTGCTGCTGAATGCCTGTTTTCAGGAATTAACTGTGGCTGAGGACTACAATATTCTCTCTTTGTTGTTAAGGGTGCAAAAGTGTAATTGAAGCACACTATGTCCTTTATTCTTCCATTTTTGTCATTTCCAAGTCCCCTTCCCACCTGCCATACAAAAAATACATCAATACATTAGTAGCAGTGCATTATACAGGATAGATAATTTGGAAAAACAATTAAGGAAGCCCAGCCTTCTTTGGAGCTCTATAGCTTTGCAGTAGCATCATAATTTAAAGGTTTAATGGATTACAGAAAGATAGACTGTGCATGACTGACCTGGCATTTTGCCATCTTGTATGATTTTTACACAACTACAGTTTAAGTTTTATGTATATTAGAGATTTTATCACAGAATGTTCAACCTAGAGAGTTATGGTGTCACACTTCTGAGATATCAAAACTTTTTAATTTTTTTGCAAAGAACATTTCCACAAACTTATACAATTTATACACTGAAACATAGAAAGGTTTGTCATAGAGAGGTTTTTAGCCAGTGTGTCTCTCACTGCTGTAGAACTAACGGTTTCCTCTTAAATACTGCAGTGTATGCATCCAAACACATTGATTTCCACTATATCTGAGTTCAGAAATTTTCCTCCAAATCCAGAAGCAGAGGGTCTTTTCTAACTTGTCAAAGACATAAAAACATCACGTATGATGACCAGAGGCTTCTGCAACTTCAATCAGGAATTTTTCCAGTAGAGCTTAAAGTTTTTGCACCTTGTCTATTTGTTTGAAACTTACTTTCTAGATCTCTTTTTTGTCTGCTTGTCCCATTAAGAATTCCATCAGGAAGTGAGAGACACAGGTGTGTGATCTTTGGATTTTTATACTTCTACAGTTCATACAGCAAAAGGCAGTAATTTTGTCAGATTCAGTTTTTACAAAAGCAAATCCAAATTTACTTTTTTTGGGCTTTAAAGAAGAAAGTGGATATGTGTTGACATTTCAGGCAGTAGCTGCATTGGCATCCTTTAAAATTTCTTCAGAAAAATTGTATGTAATTTTTCCAAATAATGGCTAATAACAAATAACTATAAAACAAATAACATCAGCTTTTTCTTTTTTTTTACTTTGAAAAGGAAGCAAAACTCCTGCAAAATATCCAACAGAGAAGCTGAGTGTAATGTCTTCAGAATTTCAATTTCTCTAACCAGCTAGTTGAATCGCATAATAAATTATCCTGTAAATCTGTGAAAAGCAACAAGTTATTTTTTTCTTGAAAACTAAAACAGAAATGAGTGATATGTTTTTTTTAAGAATCACAAGTCTTGCCATTGTAACTACTGACATTTGAACATGAGCTCCGTTGCTAAGAAGTTGCACATCAACTGTGAAGTCAAAAATGATCAAAGAGTGTGAGCATGAAGAAATCACAGAATATTCAACATAGACAGTTTCTCAGTTAATGTCTCTGACATGAGAAGCTTGTTGCTGCTCATCTTCCTGCCTCCTTTTTTCCTTCTGTCATCTGTGTTATGACAGAAAAGATGACAGAGAGGGAATAAAGGATGTCTTTGTCTGGAGATGCAGGGAACTGACAGGATGGATGGGGGTGGGGGTGGGGGTGCAGAAAGGTAAAGAAAGAGTGCGTGTGGATGGGGTGAAAGGGGCAGGAGACAATATCAAGTTTCTTCCTTCCCCCTCAACCCCTTATGTGCTGTCTTCTGGTTTCCTGGTTTTATCAGACCTCTGCACCTCCAAATTAAATTTGTCCTCACATAGACTGAATAGTGGGGGCTGGACGGAGAGAGTACATGGGTGGTGGTGGGGGCAGTATGGGCCCCTGTAGAGCTGAGCTGGTCATGATGATGACAAGCCAGATGCAATCAGGGACTGGTTCAAGGCATGAGCGAGCCTGTGCGTGTTTGTGTATGTGTGTTTGTGGGGGGGAAGCCTATCATAGATTTAAACATAGTGCAGCATCAGTGGGGCCCTCAGGCCAGACCAAGTGCACACTTCCTGTCTGCTCTTTGTCCACTTACAGATAATTGATTTATCTCTCCTTGGCAAGCTGACACATCAAGAGGAAGATGTTGCACTGTAGTTTTCTGTCTCAGTTCGAACTGCGGATTCAGTCAAAGGGGCGAATGGACAGCAGATGAAAGCAAAAAGATCTTGAAGGAATGCTCTCAAATTGTCAAGCTGTCTGAGATTTCACTGAAAAAGATCTGCGCATCTGTTCTGCATTTTTCTTTAGAGATCGAACCTGTAGATTTCAGTTTCCATTTCCTCAAACATTTCTGATATTGTTATGCAGGTAATGGCGATGTCCTGTTAGTAGTAGTAAAATTAATACATTCTTAATACATTCTTTATTTTTTATTGAACCTTTAAGTAACCAGGTTGGTCGATTGAGAACTTATTCTCATTTACAACAACAACCTAACCAAGAGGCATCAGCAATGTATTTGATAAAACAGAATAACAATACAAAAAAACATACTCATTTAACAATAAAAAATACATTAAAAATATATAATATACAAAAATACACCACAATATTTACATTACATGCAACAAAAGGTATTGCTGGAGCAAATCAAATGCAGGTACACTGATCAGAAACTAAAAATCATATAGAATTACTTAAGGTGGATAAGGAACAAAAGTGCAGGGTTTTTGCAGATCATTCCAGTCCTTTGGGGCACCAAATTAGAATGAAAAACGAACAGAGGTGTGGGTTAGGTTACTAGAACCCAAAATGTGGTTATTGTTGGAAAAGAGAACAAACATATAGGGCAATTTTACCAAAAAAGGTTTTGTAAATAAATTGGTACCAGTTCACCAACTTACAGGAATGGAGTGATGGGCATTTTACTAATAGAAACAGATTGCAGTGGTGAGTGTGACAAAACAAATTGCAAAGTGGTTGATGACATCCTTTTTAGTAAGAAAGTTTTTGGGGGCAGACGTATAAATGATGTCACCACAGTCTAAGATGGAGAGGATTGTCATTTTGACTGTTTTGTGCTAAGCAGAGTAAGTAAAGGATAAACTGTTGCAGTAGAGGAAACCAGTTCTTGATTTGACTTTAGACAGTATTGTATTGATATGGAACTCAAAGGAGAGTGAACTGTCTAGCCAGATACCTAAGTACTAGTAGGAGCTGACAAGTTGCAATGTTGTTCCATCTAGGATAAAGATGTTAGGATGATAATATTAGATGAATGTTATGATTTAAAATCATGAATTTAGTTTTATTTGTGTTTAGAGAAAGGTGTAAGTCATGAATAGCGTACTGGAGATGGTTAAAACTATGCTGTAAGGAGGTCAGGACAATCATCAGAGATGACCTGAATGCTCACACAGACTGAACATGACCAAAGATGTAGCTTCTGAACCATGACAGATTCTCTTCTGAAAGATCTGGATTTTTTAAGCCCAGAGTAAGATGTTGTAAACAAACACTTCAAAGCTTCTTTATTATTGACAGTGCTGTTTAACGCTTTACCCTCATCTGCTGAAGCTTGTAACTCTTTCAGGTGTCTCGGTGTCCACTCTCATGATTCTCCTTCTTCACTGTCACTCAGTTTGTGAGGATGGTCTGCTCTTGGTAGATTTAAATACAGTTTACATTTCTTTATAATGGATTTATACAGAAATCCTGGGGATGCTTAGGACATTGGAATTCCTTTTGGATCCATCCCAATTTGTATTTTTCAATCATTTTTACTGTAAGTTAAATTAGGACAGTAACTTTCAAGGGTATGAATATTTATGCAATCACTCATTTTAAATTACATGTTTTTGTTTAATTGTCATTACATTGTAGAAATTTAATTTCACTGTCATTGAAGATAATTTATTTTTTTTATTTTGTCAAGAAGGCCAATTGATATTAACCATCACTGATTTATAATAGCAATAAAAGGGGAAAACATCCAAGAGGTGAATACTTCTGATAAGCATTGTATGTTTTTTGTGTCTTTCTATGGGGACGTTTCAGCTTCATTGGTCTGTTGACAAGTCCTGCTAGTTTTTCTTTTGGCATCATTTTGTCAAGAAATTACTGTGTGAATGCTGCAAGTTTTGCATGGTATTTTGTTTGTTTGGCTTCTTTGTTTCCTCAGATATCTTAGTGAAAAGGTCAGTTCCCTGTCGGGCCCACTGCAAGAAAAAAAGAAGAAACATCCACCATCTTTGAATTCTGTATCTGACAGCTACAAGTATTGTGTGTCCAATTTCCATTGTTGCAGACAATGTAAAAGCAAACATGAAGCCTTTGTAGGATGTGAATCCTTCAACATAAAGGTTACTTTTAATTGAGAAAGCATCTATGAGCCCTCTGGCAGTTTCAAAGCATTCAGCCTGCTGTTGAGATAACAGGCTTTGAAATGTGTTGCTACAAAGTGTTATAATGAACGGCTAGTATGCTAACACACAACGACCCGCACAACTCAGACATAAAATCTCAAACACAACTGCAACACAACACACGCACCATGATGCACACACACACCTACAAAATGAAAAAACAAAACAAAACAACACATACACACACATATTGTCGCTGGATAGCCTTCTAACGGTCCTTGGTGATTAATGGGACGAGAGGCCCAGAGTGCGAGGCCTGGCCTGGGTGGATGATAGAACCATTTATTTTGCTTCTCTGTCCCTCACACACGCACACACAGACACACACATAGACACATCGTCTATCTATTCAGTGACAATGCTTCCTTTCAGACCTCTTAATCTGCCCGACATTGACTAATTGAATTCATTTACTGTCTGGCTGCAGGCCGCTCATTGTGTTCCTAGTTATTTACAGGTCCATTTAAAAAGTAACAATCCAGAGGAAATGTCAGGTTAGAGCTAGAATGACATGTGAAAGCGCTTGCTGCGAGGGTTTGGATCTGTGTGTGTTCATCTCTAAGTGTCACATTTTGAAAACACACATGCACAGTTTAATATCCATGAATGATTTAGTGCACAGCCTGAAGAAAGTGGAAGACCCCCCCGTTCATTTGCTCCAAATGACTTTGTTTTATGGGCAGATGATGACAAAGAAATAAATCATAACCTGCTTAACTATTAGGGTGTGTGTGTGTGTGTGTGTGCGTGTGTGTGCTTGTGTGTGTATGTCATGTTGTGTTAAACAGCCAACAGAGAACTCTGGGGAGGGCTTTTATTCCAAGCCAAATAATATCCTACATCAAGCCTGGTTTCAAAAGCTATCCCCAAGGTCCACTTAAAAAAATAACTACGCCCCATATTCCAGATCCAGGGACTTTTCAACTCTGGGAATGGCTTCCACTTCCCCTTCTCCTGTTATTCTAGAAACCCTCAGACATGGAATGACATATGTTTTTCTGACCTGCTCATTAGTTTGCAAAGATTTTCTAAACATATTTCATAGATGGAGCATAACCCATTTAGACCTGAGTGGGTTGTATAGTTCTATTTGGTTATTTTTTGTATTCTTTTTGGCTCATTTCCTCTGCTCGTAATACTGTGTCTTACTGTGTCACTGCCTGATGCTTAATTTAGGCTTCTCTGGGATGCTGCTATGTTCAGGGCTTGTCATGCTTGTTTGACATGAGGCAACAGCGAATAAGGCCCAGGTGTGTGAAGAACTCTGCTTACACTCTGGTAAAAGGTTTTACTTCCGCATGTAAACGTGTTTTGAGTCCCAAGTTTAGAGCTGAGCTGTATTAAGACAAACCGATGGGATTTATTTATTTTACAGTATATACAAATTGAATAAAATTGGACCAAATTAATGATTTTAAGGTAACCAAGAGGGTCATCTAGGGTAAATATTAATGTTGATGTTGGGTGTTGGATTCCCTTCATACTGACAACCCAGCTACAATGTTAAAAATCAGCCAGAATGTAGATGGTCTTTGCAGGGTCCTCAGGTGTGTATTAAGAATGCAGTAGACTAGCTGTTATGTGTGACAGAGTGTGACAAGTCCTCAATGGTTTTAAGCATGCACAAAACCTTTGTAGCAAGGTCATGTTGGCTAATCATCATGGTGGCAGATAATTTGGGTCCTGAATGGAGCATAGGGCAGTAATGGCAGTGCATCCATGATGGGGGGCCAATGCCCACCCACGTGGTTTGTTTGTTGACTGGTCTTGTTGGCTTCATGCCTAAATGATTCTGACAAGGTCATGAAAACAACCTTGCATTGGCATGCTAGAGTTAGCATTATGCTAACATGGCATTCTTCTGGTCAGTAGCTGTAGCCCAATGTTGTTTGCTCAGGTGTTGCTCGGGTTTGGTGGGGCTGTAGGTGTACTTGGCAGTAGCATTGGGGCATTGTAAGTATGTGCTGCCGATGTGTCAGACATGCATGGTGAAGATGCAGGAGAGTATTTTGGGGATGCAAAAAATAGCATGAAAACATATTTGGCAAAGACTAACAGTGTTGCCGAGTCATGATTACCTTCACCCTGAAGGTATTTTTTCATATTTGCGGTATCCAGTAGGTTGTGTAGGCCATGGAGAGGATAGCGAGGTCATCCTCCAGTGTGAAGCTGCTCTTAAGGAAAGTGGAAATTAAAGACCACCAGTGTACACAGGAGCAAACATAAAAGGAACAATTTTATGTTTCTATGAATTCAAAGTATTATACATCTAGTGTCCAGAGGAAAAAAAGTGCTTCACATAAAAACGGGATGAAAAAGGAATTAAGTCACAGCCAACTTGGAGTAAAAGATAACAAGCTAGGTCTGCAAAACCACACAACTTGTCAAGCCCAATTAAATGCAGAAAAGTGATCCGAGCTTAGGGCTGTGAAATCTTCCTCTCAATGTCTCCTTGGAAATGCATGCCATGTGCATACAAAACATTTCAGAGGAAAGAATTTGTAAGAGAATAACCTCCCCATGTGTAGGACATTTGCCTTAAGCAGTCATTTAGTTGATGGACTCAGATAGTTCTAGACTGAGGTGACTACTGGTTATTGGGGTTACAAGGCAGCAGACACTTTAGCTTCAGGTAGGTAAGACTGTGAAAATAATTGTTAGAGAAGACCCCTGTATCAGACAAAAATGGGAGCTGGTCAGAGAAGAATGCAGACATAGGAGTCTTTTTTTCACTGGAAATTGTTTCAGGGCTAAATTAACCTGTTGTATTCTTTTACCCTGAGTGGTGGAGGTGAAATTAACAGATGCACATGAATGTGATCTTAAATACGTGTTTAATTCAGTCAAATTTAAGTTTAAATAAAGAGCAAAACCTATTAAAGACCTGAATTTATTTATTAAGTAAAACAACTTGATACATGCAAAAAATGTAAAAAAAAAAAAAAATTGTGACTTTGTGACAAATCTGATTTTTTATTTTTTATTTATTTATTAAGCAAAAATACTCTGCATTAAGATTGTATTAGTTCACTACAATTGTAAGGCTTCGGGAGAAAATTTAGAAAGCAAGCAGATGCAACTTCCTGAATTATAAAGTACAATTTGAAGTAAAGACTTAACAAACTGTGTGGATGTCATTGAAGATTTGTTGGTTTTGAGATGAAATTAAGTTGTGTTTTACTGGTGCTGACACATTTCCACTGTTTCCACAGTCTTTCACACTGGATGATGACGCTAATACAACATAAAAAAAACAATCTGACAAAACACACACCAGTGTGGCTCAGTTATTGAGATTTTGAACCACCACTGGCTATGCTGGCCTCATGCCTATGCTACATCTGTTACCATGATCAGATCATTGAAGAAACCTAGCACAGATGGTGGTAGTGTTGTGCTGATCTTCTAGATGAATCCTGATGTGGTTCAATAGAGTTCTGCCAAAGTGGGTATACAGTATATAGAGAGGTGAGGTTGCAAGAAAGTGTCTTAGTACTTATGTGGTAAGTACTAAGACCATAGCAGCAGAATGATTGCCTTCTCACTGACGGTTTTAAAAAATTCTCAAATAGTTATATACGCTAATAGTTTTTTTAACATCTCTCATGCGAGGCAGTTCAAACCACCTATTTCTTTCCTTTTTATAACTTGTTTAAGTCAACCACTGAAGTGTTTTTGTCATCATCATGGTATAAGACAATACAGAATGTTTCCAGTTGCTCTTCCATAAATGTTTAACTTTGCCAGGATAATTTTTAATATTTGTGCTGTTTTTCATTCACAAATGTGTGCCCAGGACATTATAATGTGTTAAATATATTCAGCAGCTGTTAAAGCAATATTGCCTACTGCTGTAAGCACTGACATTTTAAACGAGGCAGTTGAGATTTCATACACATACTGTACGTGCGCACACACACAGAAATAAGCATTCAGCACTTATGCAAGCCACCACATAGTTAAACAGTTCAGCCTCTCAATAATAAATAGCTGTTTGCCTGAAAGGAGCTCATATAAATACCTATTAGAAAACTCAATTGTCTTACTGCCAGCTTTTGGATGGTGCCTTGGTGGGTTAAATTGAGCCCTGAGTGGCATTCATCAGAGTCCATTGTCATTCTTCCTTTTGCATTTCTCACTAGAGGTAATTGACTGCAGGATAATGCCACCCGATCAGTCCACCTATGGAGGAACAAGCGGTAGATTGATTAGCTCCACGGCAGTGCGGTGAGCCACGCAGTGACTGAGATATTGTTATTCTCCAATCTGAAACAGCTCTAATGGAGCTGGACAAGGACTGATGATCAGAGGGGATGGGATGGAATAAGAAAAGCACTGAAATATTACCACAACTCATTTATATAAGAGGCACATTTTGCACAGAGAAAAGGTTGTGCCTTTTAGTGTTTTTTCATATTTAGAGAGCAGAAAAGCAATACCTGGGGTTATTAGACTGAGATTCTGCTTGAATGCCTTCCCATTGCTGTTGGCATTTATGAGACTTCATAAGACAACGAGACAGTTTTGTATACCGAGACCTGAGGCAGTGAGACTGTTTAAAAGCTGTTCAAACTTTATTACTAAAGTTTCCCGGAAGGTCAGAGTACAATCTTTGCTGTTTTTTTATTCTTCTTAAATCTCCCCTCACACTGGATGACAACTCTCCTTGACCTACAACAAGGCGGCTGGGTTATGGCAAATTTGGAAAACCTTATCCAGTGTAAAGACAAACACTGCTACTTTACTTGTGCCCACAAAAATATATATTTTTTACTGATTTTTTCAGCATCCCTGACATGCTCTCTCGAACCATCACCATGCTCTATATGCCCATCCTGGTTTTACTTTTTTAGATTGTGTCATGATGCACTTGAAGATCACACCAGGTTAACACAACACTACCACCACTGGTTTCACATAAGCGCTAGTCTTATTTTTCCCTATGGCCTTATCTAGGCATGAGGCCACATCATGAAAATGCTGCTATCACTATCACCATGCTCCATTCAGGACCCATAAACACTGGCACCAATATGATAAACAACTTCACAACAAAAGTGTGGTGCATGCTCAAAACCATCATAGACCTATCGTGCTTTATTACATGCAATGTGGAACCTTCTGTGTTCTTTATACACACCAAGACTCTGCGAAGACCATCCATGTTCTGACTGATTCTTGATATAGTAACAGTGTGATCATCCAGTTTGAAAGGGGCCTTAATAAGTTTGTTCATGCTGTCATAGTACAAAAAAGGTTCATCAGATAATTGACCACCAGCTGTCTATTGACACAACATAACATGACAATGACATCAGAGCATTTTTAAATCAAACAATACACATAATCATGATTGTGATGACTCGCGTTGTTTTTGTAAGTAGCTTTGTTCACATGTATCAAAAAGCGAAGAAACATTCATGTCTTTTGAACCTTGTGTATTTCTCTTGCATTGGTACAGATGGGTTTTTGCTACTCGCCTTTACCTCAACAGTTTGATGCTTTTAACAAGAATGCCCTACGGAAACAGAGAGGGAGAGTAAGAGAAAAAGAAAGAGACAAGTGACAAAGAGAGTTTCTTCTGATGAAAGTGACAGTGACACTGGGCTTATTGCCTAGTCAAACACAGACAGCTGCTGCCACACACAGCCTGACCCTGTAATAGGGGCCAATGAAATCTGCTCATTGGGAGCAGGGGACCCGATCGCTGACTCAGTAACTGAGCCGAAACAGTCTCATTCTGCTGCTGTCATACACAGAAAACAGGCTGACTTCAGTCACAGGCGCATTAGGTCCTGTGAGGTTTAGCTTTGACATTGAGGAGAAGAATTTACGCCGTTACATTGTGGTACCCAAATTGATGTGACATGCAATTTCACCTGGAGTGAATGCAGACTATGATTTTATAGACTTATACTGTCACCAGTTTGCTTGATGTTCAGCAGGGAGGGCAGATTGGAGCCTAAAGTTGACAGAGGCATAAACTGACCTGCTTCCACTTAATTGCTCTCATTTTCTGTCTTTGTTTCTTACTCTGCTATCAGATTCTAGAGTAATGAGACTGTAGGGAAGGAGGATAACAATTATATGTTCACAACAAGTTTAGCTTCTCTGTGGAAAGCTTTTTATTCTCCTTTATGTGGCTGGGGAGAGGGTTTGTAACACGGCTCTCTTATGATTGTTTTGTATGATTGCAGACACAGACAGGATTTTGTGTCACTTTGTCAGTCAGTGCTAAAAACGTGTCAATTGTTAGCTCCCTTTTTTGGAGTGGTTCAGGTTTAATGCAGGTCAGCTTTCTGTACTCGGTGCACAATAAAACTGATCAAACCTGGTTATAGTGCTAGGGCATCACTTTAATCTTATTTCACATGGTTTTGATGTGAAGGGGGCAGTCAAGGGTTTGTAAAATGTACTCACTCATGGGCTTTTGACAGTGCTAGTGTTATCCCAGCAGCACAATTCTAAAAGGATTTGCTAGAATTTCAGTTTGAACAAGTCTTTGTCAACTTTTTTTTGGCACACAAGGACCCTCGTGCTCATCACCGTGTTTGAAAAAGAGTAAATAAAACTTTATTTTCTTGGGTAAATTGGAAAGACAGATGAAAGTAAACACAACAATGGTTTGTCTGCTCCCTCCCCTCCCCTTCCCCTCATCATCAAACTGCATACCCCGAGGGGTTTGGAAAGCCGAGGAAAACCCTGTTTTCTGGAACCTTATCTGCTGTGCAGCTTGCCCTCATGCAAAAATCCCACAAAGGCCTGAAGAAAGACAGAAATTAACATAATTTCTAATTTGCCATGCTTATTTTCTCAATTTTTTACATCTTCCTTTTTACACATCTACCAATAATTTTCTCATCTACTGTAATCAAATTAACAATTGAAAAACAGCCTGAGCTATTTTACCATTATTCATATACTAAATAAAGATTGCATACTGCCACAAAATCTTTGACTGTTACAAAAAATATATATGATAAATTTTCATTTAAATGAAATCTATTATAAAAACAGTTTATGCAGTATTATGAAATTAGAATTTTTATTTTTACAGATTAAGGCATAAGGGAAAACCATTAAACTGATAAAAAAATAACAAAATATAATTTCTTATTTACAATTATGTAGATTTATTTGGGTCTGTCAAAAATTCATTAGAAAATGATACTTAGCAATAAATAAAGCATCAAGTCGCAGCATGATGTCATCAAAAAAATTAACATGAAAATTAGGTCAATTTGTCATTTAATTTAATTCACTTAAACTGATTTAGGAAACCAGGTTTTATAGATGCAGGCCTTTATTTTTATTTGTCACATTACTGTAAGAAACTGGCTGTATGTTTAGGGCTGTGTACCCATTATGATAGCCAATATGTCTTCTTATGTCTGGCAAATAACTGAGCTCAAACAGGAAGCCAAACCTATTTATTAGTGACATTTGGACAGGTAAACTGCAAAAAACACTCATTCTTATTGGTAAATAAATATAAGTGGTGCTCAGGTTCATGTTGTTGTTAATCAGAGTTACACTGAGCCTCTGCAAAAGGGCTGAAGAGCCACATGTTGCAGATCCCTGGTCTAGAAAATCAGTCAAATTACTTACATCTAACGCTCACGCTCTTTTTTCCATTTTCCAAATGCATAATAAAAACTATGAATGCCCTGAATGAGATTTTTTAGTCCTTGACACCTGTCCAAGTGATCTACAAATAGGATTTTGCCAACACCGAGTTTAAATCCAAAACTTGCATTATTTTGCATTTTATTACAACACAGACTTGCAGATTGACGACCATAAGTGCAATAAAGTAAATAAAAAAATACCATGATGGGTGGACATCTCAGTAGCTCTACATTGCAGTATAGAAAACTTGTCTTCATGTTGTTCCCAAAGTTGCTGTTTGTCATCAAGAAAAATAATAAATAAATAAATCCAGTCATAGACATACTTTTTTATAAAGCTGGGTTGGTGCTGTGTAGTCTATGTAGTGTCAAGAAGATAGGCTGCAACATGGCTCTAACAGCACCAATAAGTGGCAAATTGTATTTTCTTTACCACAACAATGGATTGGTCATCCAGAGTGATAAATTCAATCATCTGTTCTGGAATCCTTTTTGCCTTGTCTTTTCTCTCCTCTAAAGCATGATACTTAATTGTTCTGGCTTTAAAAGTTAGCTTGGTGAACTTAGTGTACTCAGATTAGTCTTTGGAGTTTAGATGTTTCATTAAATCAGTGGTATTGAGCATACACAACAATCAGTATGGTAGCAGCCGTATTATGGCTGACATATTGTGGCAATGCTGATGTAAAATAATTGACAGAAGGTCAGATACTGAGATCAGAGTTTGTCAGCTACTCTGAAACTGATCACTAAAAAAATGGCTTGATTAGTACACCAATCTGATACTTGTGATTGGCTTGGGATATCCCTAGCAAAAGCTATATTTTTATTAGGATTCTTCAGATTCCCAATTGTCTCAAACCATTTAGAGCTGGGTGATATGGCCTTAAAAACAAAATACTGCAATATTAGTTTTTTTTTCATAATGCACAATATTTTAACATCAACTGTTAACCAGTGGGAAACCAGTGAATTAGAGTAATTTAAAAACAGAAAGCTGATGTGTGAATGTAATTATTAAAACAAGCGATATAGCTAATGTGTGAGAGAAAACACAACAGAATCCTTCTGACCAATATTCATGGGCTTTTGCTGTGGGAAGGCGTGAATGCTAATGCATTAGAAGGATGTGGGTGAAGTTAAATTTGTAGATGGCTAAAAGATTGTTCAATAAAGCCATTTAAATCTCATTGTTTCTTATGCGATATATCAAAGATATTTGATATACTGCCCATCCCCAGTTCTAATTTGACTGTTTTTTTTCTATCTGACTCTATTTCTATACATATTTTATACCAAAGATAACACTTGGCTTTTTTTTTTTTACTTCACCTCACAGGGCATGTCTTTAGATTCTTGAATTATGCATTTGACACTTATCTTTCTTTTTCTCAGCTGCCTTCACTTTTTCACAGGGTTTCACACTTCATACATTTCTCTCTCACTCACTTTCCTTCAGATACAGTGCCTGGTATTCTGGCTCTCATCTGTATTCCTTGTTCCATCACAGTGCGGTTTTTACCCCTGTCCTCTCTTCTGCTTTCCTCCTCTCTCC
Source organism: Kryptolebias marmoratus (assembly GCF_001649575.2). NCBI lineage: Eukaryota > Metazoa > Chordata > Actinopteri > Cyprinodontiformes > Rivulidae > Kryptolebias > Kryptolebias marmoratus. The sequence continues at coordinate 1,712,937 of NC_051450.1, forward strand.
CAATAAGTGATGCTGGGTTGCCTAGATACTTGTCTTCTCCTCTCTGTCTAAGGGGTGGGGGGTTGGCTTGAGGAAAGAGGGGGTGAGTTGGGGGAAGCTAGATAGAAGGCATGAAGAAGGAGGCCAACAACAATCACCAAAGGGCTGTGAACCCACTGAAGGAAGACGGCTGGTAGGAACATGGGAGGATGGGGAAAACAAATGGGCTGGCCATTTGTCTCTCAGTCTTTTTGTCTTTGTTTTTCTATCATGTGCCTACTGAGTGGCACTGACTTAGACAAGAGCGTAGCTAAAATTAGCAGTCAGTTGACCTGTTTTAATTGATTACTGTCTTTAAAATATGACACTTGATACAGACAAACTTACACACACGCAAACATGTCTGTCTTGCATTTGATCTTTGCATTGTGGCCTTTGCTCTATCCCCCTCAACCCCTCAACCCCCCACCTCTCATTTCTTCCTTCATATAATAAGCAATGCCAGACTCTGTTTCCAAGACAACCACTCCATCAGCCACTCATGGCTTAGCTGCCAATGGTATGGCTGACGATTTGTGCGTCTGTGATAAGTACCAGTACCCTGTATGTACTCCCCCTCTCCTCTCTGTTGTGTAAGATATTGAAGATCAAGAGTCAGTCGAGATTGAAAATTGATTTGTGATGCGATGTGTTGAGGTTCGGTCTGTACACCGGGGTATCCAAGCACATTTTGTTTCAGTCATAAACTCATTAAAAAGTTTACAGACTGACAACTAACATAACAACTTCAAGCTCAAGAAAAAAAGGTAAATATATATGAATTCTTATCTTAAAGCATGACTTTAAAATAAAACTTGGTGAGCTCATCCAACTTTGTAATTGTCCCTCTGTCCTTTGTCTTTTCTTTCCTTCTGGTGTTTCTGCTGTTGGGTGCTGTGCGTGGTTTGATCCACCAGGTAAGATATTTAATGCTCCATAACACTCATAGGTTTATTTTATAATAATGTAAAGTGGCTGGGTATAAACACAAAAAGATCAGACTACATGCCCCCACACACAGAGAGCTTTTGTTCTTTTTCTTTCTATCCATCTGCACCCTCTACTCTGTACATCTCAGTTATGTTAACATCTCACGCCTCTCTCATTTGAGGGGTCTTGTTTTTGTCATTATACATGTTCTAGAGTAATAAGCCTTAAATAGACAGCAGGTTCTAAACTGAGGCAAATTTTGTCGTATTCCATGAAGACAGATCCCACTACAGTGGCCTTAAGATCAAGTAGGCTCAGCTAAACCACAAAGAGAACAACTCAGCTGAAGCTCAGAGTAACTTAAGCCAATACTAACAAATTTAAACTGTTAAATATTGATCTAATGTAGGATTACTTAAATTGTTTAAGAGTTACTGATTGAGAAGTAGTAATAACTAAACATTATTCGTGTAACAGTATATTAAGTCATGCTACATAATGCACCTTGGGTTTAGGATCATGTTTTGGTCCAACAAAGAAGAAAAAAAAAACAAATGTATTTTTTTTAACTTAATTTCCGTTAAACGGGCAATAAATCTTCCAGAAGTTGAGACAGAAAACAATCCACCTTTGCAAGTAGGAAGGCTCTAAGGTCAAAAACATCAAAGTAGGATTTCAAGCTCCTGTGTTTCATCTGAAGTCATCATTCTTGCTTTGTTTTGCTGTAGAGTGCTTTAGATAGTATCTTTCACTGCAGCTGTTTTGTCATGGCAGTTAGCAAAATGCAATAGAAAAATTCTTCCACTTCTAGATGAGAATGTTGATCAACTGGCACAAACGTATTCCTGCACGTACATGTGCACCTACTAAACACTGAGAAGTGATAAAAATTCAGCTCTTTAGAAGAATAGCTTTTAAGCAGTTTCTTTTAAATTGATTCTTATTTGTCATTTTCCTTCTGTAATCTAAGTGAATAAAGATTACACAGGCAGTAAAAGATTATAAAAACATTAGGTACATACAGTGAATGAATCTGTAATTTAATGTAGTCACTTGTAATAATTTTTGAAACATAACATTAACATTTTTTAAAATTGTTTTTTTTTTTTTCATTTTATGGAACTCCACAGATGTTTAGTTTAGTTCTGAAACCCTGTCTTTGAGAACGTGGTTTCTTTTCAGTTTGTATGGTCAAAAAATTTGAGTTACATTAACTTGAGTTTTCTTGTGTTATCTATTGTTTTTGGACACAGATTGTACAGTTTTCTTGTCTTTTACATTTTCTCCAGCTTTTTTTCATCTAATAGATAAATAGAATTTCTTGCTCCTCATCTAGATGCTTTTTTTTTTACCTCTCTTCAAACTATCAGCTTATTGACTCTCTTTTAGACCACTGTGAATATTTGAATAAAAAGGGTCAGAAATCCAGTGGAATCGCAAGTACTAGATTACAAGCCAAAGCAACAAAAAAATGAAGATTCACTGTATAGAAACTTCTTTCAAAATAGATTGGTACTTTATTTTAGCCACCATACATTCATTATATTTGATTGCTTTTGTTAAATGCAATGCATGTTACTATGTAAGTTAGGTGTTGCTCTTTTAGCATTTTTTTTTTTTGCTTTGTACATTTTATTCCATGCCATTAGATATAGAATGTGTTTTAGATGATACGCTCTTCATTCTTTCTTCATCATTTCATGCAGAAAAGCCATATTTTTACACTTTGGTAGCATGCCAGGAAGGAAACAAGTCCATTCAGTCCAACAAATGAACAGCAGAATGATGAATAGGTTTTTCCTATGAAACCATATTTTTGCTAAACATGCTTTGCAGTGGCAACTGTCACCACCAATTAATTGTGTAAAGTGCGTGATGCTTTGTTTGTTGAAGCCACAGGCCTTAGTGAGCTCATCAAAACAAGCAAAACCAATAGAGATGAATAGATAAAAGATTGGAGGGCTTATCAAGCATTTTATCTCCCCCTTTCTTTTCCTCCCTCCCTCTCCTTATCACTTCATTGTTTTCAATTCCTTTCACAACTTATCTGAAATACACACAAACTCTTTGCACATCTGTTAGTCTCGCCTAGCATGCCTTAATAGCTGTTTTCATATACAGTTAATCAAAATTACAGAGCAGTTAAAATGCTCCCCATTACTTTAATCAGAACAAATTGACAGACTGCTGGAGGGCGGGGGGGGGTTACTATTTAGTGAACTAGTAAGCTATTTGTTGCGGAAAGTGCATGTTGTGTGCGGGTGAGTGAGAGGTGTAGCAGCGCTCCTCCGGTGACAAAGGGGGCGCTGTGTGTGTGAGGCGTGATTTGGCATGTGCGGGGAGAGAGCTAGAAGAAAAAAACACGGCGAATGGCGGTGAGAGTGTGAATGCGGCGACCGGAGCAGTGGCGAACAGTTTATTGCCGAACCAAAAATAAACTTAAGCTCTCCTGAAAACCACCTTGGTGCCACCGTGTGGTTCGTCCGACACTGGGGAGTTAACTCCGAAGGATTGCTACTTCGGCCCTGGAGGAAGCGTCCCTTCCCCCCCTGCGTCTTCCGGACCACGGTTGGAGGACAGGGCAGGAAAAGTTAACATATTTCAATGAATAGAACATGCAGTCATATAACTTTATTCTGATAGTTTTTCATTGGTTAGAATAAGGATTCGTGACAAAAGCATTTTAAGCTGGGGACACACTACATGTATTTCGGAGTTCTTACACATTTTGAAAAGACTTGGACTACACACCAATGGTTTCAGCAGATTTCTGTATGATGAATGAAAGATGGGGGATCACACATTTAACAACTGCACCTGATGAGAGATCACAGACTACAGGATATGTCAAACCAACTAAAGCCTACTGAATGCATCAAACTCTCTCGATAGCAACAGTTCAAAGGCTAAACAAACATGGATGACTGCGCAGCTATCTGCTTTTTGGTGCTATTTCCAGTGTCCCAATCCCAGTCTTTTTCATTGGCTATTGCAGTTGGGTTGGTAATCAGTTCACACTGCCCAATTTAATTAGGATCTGGAAATGTTTGATTGACTGTGACTGATGTGTGAGATTGGGTCAGGTCTGTTTCCCCTCACACACTTTCAGATTTCATGTCTTTACCCCTCACACACTTATACATTGTTGTGCCAACTAGCCATGCTGACTGTCCCCAATAGTTCAGCATTGGACCAACTGGCAAATCTGGCACAAAAAAAAAAATCATGTAGTGTGTCCTTAGCTTTAGTGCCACTCAGAAGAATAAATAGTGAGGAGGAAGATTTTTTGTTTTGTTTCTCAGTTTCAAAGACAGAAAAAAAGAAGAAGTTGAAAAAGTATTTTAAGAATAAAGTCATGCCCATATAAAGGAAGCTAGGAACCCTTTTTGTTTTATTTTTTAATTATTTTTTATTGTTATAATCTGGTAAACCTCATACTAACACCTACACTCATCGGCCACTTTATTAGGTACACCTTGTTAGTACTGGGTTGGACCCCCTTTTGCCTTCAGAACTGCCTTAATCCTTTATGACATAGATTCAATAAGGTACTGGAAACATTCCTCAGAGAGTCTGGTCCATATTGACATGATAGCATCACGCAGTTGCTGCAGGTTTGTCGGCTGCACATCCATGATGCAAATCTCCCGTTCCACCACATCCCAAAGGTGCTCTATTGGATTAAGATCTGGTGACTGTGGAGGGCGTTCGAGTACAGTGAATTCATTGTCGTGTTCAAGAAACCAGTCTAAGATGATTCACGCTTTATGACATGGCGCGTTATCCTGCTGGAAGTAGCCATCAGAAGATGGGTACACTGTGGCCATAAAGGGATGGACATGGTCAGCAACAATACTCAGGTAGGCTGTGGTGTTGCCACAATGCTCAATTGGTACTAATGAGCCCAAAGTGTGCCAGGAAAATATCCCCCACACCATTGCACCACCACCACCAGCCTGAACCGTTGATACAAGGCAGGATGGATCCATGCTTTCATGTTGTTGATCATTACACATTAGACGAGGTATGAGCTGCTGAGTTAGCCCCTTCAATAAAAAGAACAGCAGACACACAAACGCTGAAGGAAAGAGAGGGTTGTGGGTTCATCTTTGTTTGCTTTTATTTATAATTAAGTTAGAATCTCAGTTAGTTAGAGTCCTTAAAATCCCAGTTAAATAATTACTAATAATAATCACAACCTTCACACTGATGACACTGCACCAATGTTAAAAAGCAAGTGGAACTTTGCAGGTCTTTGCCTGTCAGTCCTGCTGACAGGTCCTGCCAAGGTCTTCTGGCACAGGATAAGAACAAGGTGGGCTTCCATTTATACAAGACAGAATGTAATAGGTTCAAGATGATTTTGAGCATGCCCAAAACCTCCATAGAATGGTGGTTTATTTTCATGATCACAGTGTACTGGAGTCATAGATGAAGTGTGGGGGAAGGTTGCAGACTGGCATGGCTTGAAAATTAGAAACACAAATGGCTGCACTGGGATCCTGCCTTGGCTACGACTCTGATCATGATAAGGTCAGGGAAACAATGTAGCACAGGCGTGATACATGTAGTATTGTGTTAGTGTAGTGTGATTTTCAAGCCTGAAGCTGCATCCTGTTGTGGCCTGAGACAGTCTTGCCAGAACAAGCATATAGAGTGTGGTTAGGACACAAGAGCGTCTTGGACACATGGAAAATAACAGAAAAAAACTTTTTGATAAATACAAAGGAGGTTTGCCAAAATTATACCAATCCAACAATGTTCTAATAGGTCATGCAGGTCATGGCAAAGTTGTCATCCAGTGTGAAGGGGGCCTAATCAACACATCCCATATATTTCATGTCAGTTGCAGTTCATTCATTGTTTTACATTAACTGCTGATCAGAAATGATTTTAACAATGAAAGATGGATTTTAAAAAATACTAAATCTACTCACATAACATAATTTAGCTTGAAACAAAAAAGTGCATGTACAATATAATAAAAATGCTAAAATATCTATTCTGATTATCTTTAAATGTGTTGCAAGTATGCATTCAGATTCACACTCCCATTGTTCTCCTTATTTTTATTTTTATTCTTTTAAGTTATTTTCATTCCCTTCTCCCATGATGCTCCACTCCCACCACCACCTCTCAATATTACAGCGCTAATACTTCCACTTCAAGTGCAAATATTTGAGTCTGCTGTCAAATCCCTAATCACACCGATCAATCTCCCAGATATTACCGTTCATTTGAAGGCTTTCTGATAACTCTAGTGATTCAGCTGTCGTTCTCAGTAAAGCCCTGCCACACACACATATCAGATGGAAGGTATTCCTTTTAATATTTTATAAATATTTTCTTTATCCACTCTCTGGTGGACAAGGACGTCATGTCTCATAAAACTGTTGCAATTGGATTCCTATTACACAAAAATAACTTTCAGCTTTTCTCTGATGCATTAAAACCCTTACATTGATTTTTTTACTTCGTCTGTTTATTTTCGAGCTATAAATGCAATTACAATGCAGGAAATTCATCTATGAAGTTCTGATTGTTCCTGAACTACACTTAAAATAAGCCCAAAATGTTTGAGGCTGGGAAAAACAAGAAAATGTCTGTTGCCTGCATACCATCAGGCTAATTAGACAGAGCCAGGCATTCTGAATGCATAGCTAATGAGCACCATCTCCATCTCTGCCGGGATCACCCAGCACATCTAATGGTCACATAAATTCTCATTTATAGGTCATAATCTGTCATTTATGTACACGTGCTAGCCCAATTAGAGACTTGGGTCCTTCAGACTGATGCCTCTCTGGGGAATTTACAGCTCTCGTTCCCTGGCACTCACAAACCCCATTAGTGACAAACCTTGACCTGGCGTCTGAGTTGACCCTGGAGGACTGTGAACACACTGGCTTGTAAAAGATGCTGGTATTTGGGAAAAGTTCCACTGCAGGTGCTTACTGTGAGTATGCAGCGTGCTTGTTTATCTGTCTGTCAGGGAATGGCAGCAAACTTTTCTAAATCTTCAACAGTAGAGTGTAGGCATGAATATCAAGAGCTTGGTTCAACATGCTGCTATTTGCAATTCTACATCTGCCATTTTCCTTGACAATTACTATTGTATTATCATTTGCCAAAACTATTTATATTTCACAGGCGGGGCATATTAGAATTGTAAATAGATCATAAACCTGGACTGCTTTCTGCTTCACTCTAATTAGAAGAAAAAAATGTAAATTGCCAATGAATGGGGACATTTAACTCCATCCCAATGGAATCAGCTAAAGGACAAACAGTCACTTTTCTGTGACCCCAGCAGTGCTGTATGAGTTTGTCCCCAGATGCAGGAAATCCAGTACCCCACTATTGAGGGGACATGCTCTGTAAATTTTAATTGACAGCTCAAAATAAATTGAATTCACTTTCCCCTCATTCTGATGAAAAACTCTGTGCTTTGCATATTAGGCACATTTTTTTTAATGTTATACCAACAATGAGCTCAAATGAGCCTATTTGAGGCATTTGTGGGGATTTTTACTTTACCAAAGGACACTTTAAAACTGTAATTGGAGTAGACAGTGAACTATCCACTGATTTCTACCCAACACTACCTTCTGAGCTGTAGCTGACCCTTATTTAACCTTCCCCAGCACTGATAAAACATCATGCATAGTCTTGTAGGTGTAAGTTTTCTCTGCATAGTAACATCAGCTTAATTTGTACCTACCTTAGTATCTGCTTTGCATAATTCTGTGGTTGAAATGCATAAACCCAAAAGCATAATTATCACATTAATACTTGAGAAAAATGAAACTAACCATTTTTTTAGAATTATCTTCTCAGGCTTGATCTACACGTTAGAATAATATTTGAGGATTATCTGGTAAAAAAAAAAAAAAAATTTCAAGTGAATAAACTCATTAGCATATTATAAATTAAAACACTTTGCTTACTAAGTTCATCCATTTAGAAAATGTTTTTGTGCATGGAGTGTTTCTGTCGGCAACTAGTAAAAACAAAACCAACAAAATGAAGCCTGATTTTGTTAGTGTTAGTTATTCATTTTGTACTACAGGTGGTCTTTTTATGTTTAATTGCTACAATTAAGCTGATAGTTTATCTGTTTTATTATCATTATCTTGCATTTGCCAAAAGGTAGTATCTTACTAGGCTGCACCTGTTGGAGACTAGTTGTTGACTCAAAATTGAGAAATTGTAAGAATTTAGAATATTTTTTTGGTGTAGTCTTACTGCATTCTGAGTGGTTGCAACTAGTGAGCTGTTTAGCTGCATTTTGCACAGACAGTATGAATGGTTGTTTGTCTCATTTGTCTCTATGTGTCCCTTTGATGGACTTACGACTTGTCCAGGGTTTCCCCCGCCTCTCACATAATGACCGATAGAGATAGGCACCAGCTCCCCTGTGACCCAGAATAGAAAAAGCGGGTAAAAAATGTATAAATGGCTGACTGAATAATCTGCTATAACATTAAAACAAACAAATACATGAAAAACTAAAACAGAGCTGGTATTGGAAGTGACTTTGTTTGGATTAGCTATTATCCAAGCTTGTGTAAGCAGTCCCACTTCCAAAGTAGATTTGTAGATTTTACTGTTTTAAAACAACTGATATACATGAAACTCCAAGCTGCACTGGAAGTGCTTCTGCTAGCTGTTGTTTCTGCTATTTGTGCTTTAAAAAAAATCCAAGTAAATAACTTTGCGATGTGAAATTGACAAAATTATAAAGGTGTATAAAATAGTGCTTGCATTGACTGCTAAGAAATTATGGAGATTGGAGTTGTTTTAAATCTACTTTGGTTGTAGCTACATTTAGAGTAGCCATCCATCCGTCCTGTCAGAATTAAACTCTGTTCAAAAAGCTATCTACAACAGGTAACATAATAATTGTTCTCAACTTTTCTACAGAATCCCACTCCAGAAAGTCTGAACTATTCATTTAGCAGTCTCTGCAACATATTCAGTCTAAAAAAGGCTGCATCAACTCTGAGTCACAATGTCAGCTATTGCATAGCTTGCACAAACAGAAGAAAAAGACAAAGCTATGAGCTGATAGTTGAACAGTTGGCACACTGATGACCTCAGGATGAACCTTTATAGTTAGCCCCTGTTGACCCATTCCACATATAAGACACACCACTGCTGTTGCTTTCCCAGAAAGTCAATGTGAGTGCTTTCAACTCCAGATGCCCTTGGAGACCCTTCTATTCTCTGTAGTGCAATCATAGTCACATTTTGGCTTCAGTCACTTTTCCCCCTTCATACACTGTTAATGCTGTTTTTCTATGGCTGTTAGAAAAAAAAAGTTTATATCTGAGATCCCAAAGTGCTGTGTTATTGAAAAGAAATGTACAGAGGGTATCTTATGCCTGTCATCCCTGTCAAATGGTCAGTGCACAAGTTTACTGTGAAAGGAAATGTGCTTTGTAGCAGAACACAGTAAAAAAAAGGAAAGGGGACTGTTTATAACCATCCTTCTATATAGCCACACAATAAGCTGCATTACAGGTACATCATATAAGATAATAGTTTCACTGCATCATCTGTGTTTCTTCATTAATCCTCACAGGAAGTGAGGATGCAATAAACACAAATGGTCCAAGCTATAGTTGTAGTCCTGCCAGCTGTGTTGCAACCTAAGACAATAAATATGAGCCAGTACAGATAAGTCAGAATTCGGCTGTTTTGTAAAGCACTCTCTGGAGAAATTTTCTCTTTTTCATTTTCTTGGTTTGCAAACTAGGGAAGAGGAAACAGTCGTGTTGCAGTTCATCTTCAAAATTTGTGGGAAAATCTTAGAGAAGATGATTTAATGCCTTTCAAATAGCCAAACATACTTGTAACTTATTAAAAGCACCAATTTATAAGTATTGAAGCACCCTTAGTTCTATTTGGCTGTTATTCTTCCATTTTTGTCACAAATTTTGATTTACTACTACTCCTGCAGCTTTACAAAACACCATATAAAAAGTACATTAAAATGTGTTGCTTTATGAGTGTCATTGTTATAGGACTCCCCCAGAGTGCAGAGTACAATCACCCAAATGCTTATTGATTTCCATTGTATTTGCACTCATATTTTGTCATTTTAGATCATTCTGAATGTAAGTCCCAAATTACTGTTGAGCTTCATGGAAGAAAGTTGATGGATGTTGGAAGTTTGGGAAGCAGCTGCATTGACATCTTTTACAGTTCCTTTAGAAATGTTCTAGTTTGATATAAAATGTTAGAAAGATCAACTATCTAATGATGGATTTACTGATTTCTGTTTTACACTAAAATGCCAGCGTAGTTGAGAAACAACAATATAGAAGTATAGAAAATTTGGAAAGTTTAAATCAAGAGTATTATTTGTGAAAAAAGTTTGACATGAAGAAAATACTTGTCCTGATTCCTTAACTGAGCATTTGTGTTGCCTTTTCAGTACTGCTCTGTCACAACCTGTTTACAGTACCTGCACTGAAAGACTCATTGGGGCTTTAATGTGACCCTCACTCTGCCTTTATATTCTTATTGACATTCATTTCTCTGTTGATCCTAGAGTCTCCAATGGTTACTGGTTAGCTCTGAATAATGCATATTAAGTAATGAGCTGCCCAAATGGATCAGTGGACAGTCAGTTAGGCCATGCATAAAGCAATCAATTATTTGATCAATAGCCCTCATTAGTCCATCATATAGTTTAGATGTATGTATGGGCCTCTTGATGGAATGAATAATTTACGGTACACAGAAGAGAAATGGGAAAGCTGGCCCAGTTCAAGGCTGTTAGATGTCACATTATTTTAGGGGAAAATGTGAATATACTGTACAGACATCTATGTGATCATAAGCTTCTTGTCGAAATTTAATCCTAAATTACAAATTTATGCTTATTTATTGTTAGTGCAAATATTTGTATGATACATTCTTATTTTTATCACTCCACATGTGATCCACAGCTGCTTTTCTTTAAACTTCCAAACTCAAAAAAAGTTGGGACAATTTTTCTTATTGTAGTCAAGATCTCAAAATGTATGTTGCTACATTTTATTTAAAAATGCTTATATAGTGCTATGTTGTAACTTGAAATCAGAGCAAGGTTTTTTTCACAGTTTTGCATGGGGAGCAGGGCTGCCACTCAGTGGTGCTCACATAACAGTTGTGATCTTTGTCCAAATTATGTGAGTATGTAGATAATTGCTCAAAACAAGGAACCATTTTTTGCATTACGCTACAGAATGGAATGTGTTTGAGGTAAAACCTTTTACTGCACATGCAAACATTTACTTTGTCTCCAAAGTCTTTTACAAAGAGTCATAATGTGCAAGTTACTGCAATATTTCCTAAACACATTTTCAGATCTTGGTCGGCGGTCGTGATTTACAGCGAGGTTTGTGCATGTTTTGGTGTTAATGACTGCTGTGACATGTGCCTTAAACAAACTTGCTGAAGGGGGCAATGATGGGAACTGGAATCCAGCTGAAACTAGTGGCGCCACTGCCTCATGGCGATAATCTGTATGAGGTGGAACCTTTACAGATCAGAGTGCGGTAGGCTTTTTTTCTGCCTTTGTCCCTTGGGGGCTTTTAAAATAAAACAATTGTAAAGTGGTATCAAAAATCATAAAGCCTATTGCAACCTATTCAGTTAATTTGTCAATATTCTAAAGTGTTTATATATATATATATATATATATATATATATAAACTTTAGAATATTGAACACACACACTCACATACATGTATGTGAGTGTGTGTGTTTGTGCATGTGACTAACCTAATCACCATACAGACATTTTACAATCATAAATAATCATCAAAAATCTTTGTTCCTTTGTATTCTGGGTAAAGCAATGACAGTCTCAATTCCCTGTTCTGTTTTAAATCTCCCTTCCTGTTTTAAATGTTCATGTTTCCGTTTTCTAATTGCATCCAGCCTTTTGGAATCAGACCTGAATGGCTGTGTAGGTGTTAATTGGTTTGAAGAACTGCTAACAGGAGCCAAAGCAGAGAGGAGTGAATTAGGACGGTGCATGTTACACATAAAATACCACATTGTGGTGCTGTCATGTCTTGTGCAGAGGAGTTCTGGCTAATGTTGTCACTTACGGCTCTTCAAAAGGACATTACAATGTGTCATACTAACTAGCAGTTTCTTTTCTTTTTGTTTTCCTTCTCTAAAGGTTTTACAGATTTTTGTTAAGAAAAAAGACTTAACTGTAACTTGAACAAATACTCAACCAGGAGTTTTATACTGAAGGTTTACACAAAGACACATGGCTGTGTATGAGATTTTCCAATAACACTGAAAGTACATTCATAAAAAATTCTGCCACACCCAGATCAAGGACAGTTTTGGATTCAGCATATCTGGAATATGAGTTCATGTGCTGCATCTCAACATAAGAAAAATCATTTTTTATATAGTCTTTTTTTTATATTAACACACAATTAGTTTCAAGATGTTATAGTAACTCCACATATTCTCATTCATATGTTTTCATCAGTTCAGAGTAATGGGACAACGAAAAATTGTCCCTAAACACAAAACTGTGACATGACTTTTGGATCAGAGAAATGTTATCAGATGAGGTTTTATGAGGTTTGTTTTATTGAGACTTTGGCCAGATATAGCTTAATGACATGCAAATACCATGTCTTGGACTTAAATAAATATATTTAAAAACTTTGAAATACTACTACATGTAATAGAGCTATTATTGTTTTCCATCCTACTTTTATTAATGTCAAAATGTGTTTTCCCCCCAAGGAAAGGACAAAATCTTTTTGCTTCTTACTATGTTTATAGACAGTGGTTACATTCACTTCATGTACCAAGTGAAGTGAACGGTTTTTGTGCTTTCAAAGCTGCAGCTTACACATCTCTGAAGGGGAAGCTTATGCTCTTGGGTGGCTTTTGTTACACCTCAAGGCATTGCTGCCTAATCCATCTGCCAAGGCCTATTTTCTATGCAGATGAGCTGTCCACCTGCTAGGGAAACTGACATTTTGGCTCCTACTGCATACTCTTCTTTCCTAAGGAGGGTTGGAGCAGGGTTGAGGGGATTTGCAACTGTGCACAGCATTGCTGACTCTTAAATCTACAGCTGGTTCTGGCACAGTGGTAGCACAGAGCTAGAATCGTTCTGGCCCGGAACACTTGCCTCAGTATTTTGGAACAATAAAGTGTGACTCTCTTTTTTTGTTTTATTGTTTACTTAGAGCTAACTTAGCACCTGTTCAGGGTGCTGAGCAGTTACTTTTAAACTGCTAGTATCAAGATGCTGTTTGTAGCCTACTGAGGCACTCTGATAGCACCATAATGAGAAAAGTCAGTCAGAACATAGATGGTCTCTGCAAGGTCATGACTAAAGGCTTTGTCATACTCCATAAGAAGTTAAAAAGTCGGTTCGTAGTCAGGTGGTTGCGAGGCATTTGTTTTCGCACACACCTGTCATAGTCCACAAGACACTCAGTTTAGAACTCCTGAGAAGCTCCTCCCTCCTCCTACAGCGTTAAAACAGACTTCTCAACTCTCCTTTCCTTGTACAGATTTTTGCTTCCCTTATTCTGACCAGACTTTTTTTTTCAACAGACTGAGACAGTACACTCCATTTGGCATTTGCAAATTTGACAGTGTGCAATAATGAGTGAACAAAGGGAACGTGCCACTATGCTGCCTGGCCAAGGCATAGTTCCTCCTGGCCACCACAGCCACAAAGCCTGTCTTTGCACTTTCTCCTCTGTGCACAATAACTGTGATATCTCCTTCCACAAGTTCTTTGTCAACTGACTATCTTTTTAAGTTCATACGTTTATAGGATTTGCTGTAAAAGTTTTAAAGACACCTGGATTTTCTAACAGCCTTGACCAGCTGCTTTTCAATAGAACCAAAAAGACTCCAATTAAATTCCGAATAAACACACATGAATACACCCCTCAACAACTGTTGACCAATCACACAATACTTGGCACAAACCCCTGTGAGGAAAAGTTCAGCCAGGGCCTTGTGTCGTGAAGTGGTGGAAAAAGCTGCTACGAGAACAAAATGACAATTTTTGTCAGATTTTGTGACATCTTATGGTGCATGACAAAGATCCCCAGGACACATAATAGAATTTGATACGTCCATGCTGATTTTGAGCATGCATGAATCATTTATAGCGAGATTGTGGTAGTTCATCATTGTGGTGGCAGAATATCTGATTGCATGGTGGCAGCAGTGGCAGCATACCCATAATGTTGAAACATGGTTCTTGATCATTTGAATTAGATCTTGCCATGTTAGCCTCATGTCAAGGTGACAACCCTTATCAAAATAAGGTCATGAAAGCAAACTAGCGCAGACTTGTGGCAGTGGCGTTATGCTAGCATGGTATGATCTTCTATCGTGCAGCTGCTTCCTGATTTGGTTTAAGAAAGTCAAGCCAAGATGGGACATGGGAACATGATTGATGTGCATGGTAGTATCATCTTGGGAATGCACTGGTGGCCTATAGAGCATGGTGAGTATGCAGGAGACCATCTCAGAAATACAGAAAATGTCAGAGAAATCTCATTTTGGCAAAAAAAAAAAAAAACTTAACAAAAAAAAACAAAAAAAAAAACAAAGAGCACAGTAGCATCATGAGTGTATCACACAGAAGGATCCAGTCATGTTTTTATAGTTGGATTAGATTGTGTTGCGCATACTAGGATCATGTGAAGCGGGCCTAAATAGCTGACAGTGCAACAGTTACTGAAGAAAGGGTGTGAGACCAAGAGATGCTGAATGACACTAAAGCCATTACCAGATGTAAACTACTGCCTGCTTTTATCCACCTTTTTACTTATTTACTTTCCAGGTGCTTTTTTGCTAAGCTAGTGTGAAAAATGTTTGTCAAAATTAATTTTCAAAATAAATTCAGTTGTTACATCAACCTAGTTATATAAATTAAGGCTGTAACCATAGTTTAGAAAAATAAATTATCATCAACTTGTACTTTTAAACTACAGTTGCATGTTAGTTCATGTAGGCCATGTTCTTGTTTCTTTATTAAGATGAACAATAATAGGAAATTAAAAAAGGAACCACAGAGATAAAGCTGTAGTAGTCAAAGATAAAAAATACAGAGTGAAAGGGAAAGAAATTTAACTAGAAAAAACTGAAGGGGAACTAGAGCAAGTTTGGACAGGCAAGAGAAGAAAAGGTGAGTCTACATCCTGGACAGGAGAGAGAAACAGAGCCTCTCTACCGCTGACTGTGTCTGACAGCATGATCCATCACTTGATTTACATTCTTGCCACTATTTGTGTGTCTGCAGTGAGCTATACCATCTTGTGAAGCACTGATCTTTATTTTACTTTTTTTCCCCCTACATTTCCTGGTGTCTCTTGTCATCCCACGACTGAAAATCTCTTTGGTGTTTGTTAAAACCTTGAGTTGTGGGTGAGCCTGAAGAGTTAGATTTCTGTCTCAATGCAGGAAGTTCTGCCAGAGTTTTGTGTTATGTTCCCAAATGATTTTTCACTCCAGGCTGCTACTTTCACAACTGTTTGATAAGTGTCAAACCCAGGGCCATGTCCTGACAGGTAGCACCAGCAATTATCTTACCAAGGATATGCGAAAGATTTTTTGAAACTTTGTGTAATTGTGAAGCCGTTGAAATTATACTGGTAATACACTGAAATATCACCGATAATTTATGACAGATTTGTGTTGTCAAAATACTTAAATTACAGGGGCTGCAAAACATAGTTTGACAGTTGTTAACTCAGGTTAGAACAAGCCTCAAAGTACAGACTCACAACTCAAACTTTAATACTACACATTCTGTTGACATGACATTCAGATAAAAACCTGGTCATGTGTTTGTCTGTAGAGAATTATTTCTCTGCTTTAAAACTGCAGGGAAAGTAGGAAACAAGTTCAGTGGTTTCCATGCTTAAGCTTGTCGTCAACCCTGCCAATTAAGTGTTGATTCGGTGGTGGTGAAGAATTCCCAGCAGATAACAACTCATTTCCAAGTCCCCAGTCTTACCCTATTCACCCTCTTACATAACCTCAACTTACACAACCTGAAAAATATATTATAATCAATTTCCTTCCATAAAAAAATCCCAGTTCTATCAAAAAGAGTATCATATTCTTGGTCATTGATTGGTAAAACGTTTAACTTCGTGTTTAAGGGGTAGAAGCTTTGGTATCTAAATACAATTTGGCACTGTTAACTGATTGGGGTGAGTCTTTGTCTCAAGCAGAGTAGTTCAACTATGTGGGAGCCTTGTTCACAAGTGACGGCAGGGTGGATCAGGGAGATGGATTCACGGATCGGGGCCTCGTCTACAGTAATAAGGGGATTACACCAGTCTGCTGTGGTGAAGAAGGAGTTGAGCTGAAATGTGAAGCTCTTGATTTACTGATCCATCTGATGTATGTTCCAGCCCTCACCTGTGGTCATGAGGTACGAAGCATGACCAAAAAAAAAATAAGATGCCAGCTGAAATGAGCTTCCTTCATAGGGTGGCTGGGCTCAGCATTAGAGATAGGGTCAGGAGCTCTGTCATCCAGGGGAAGCTTGGATTAGAGCTCCTGCTCCTCCACAAAGAATGAAGTCAGCTGAAGTAGTTTGGACATCTGATTAGGATTTGTTCTGGGTGTCTTCCTCTGGAGAATGAATTGATGGATGTTCTAATTTTAATCAAAATTAAAAACATAGTCTACTGATTATAAAAGATTTAAATTACAGAAAACTCGCCTTTATACTTGGAATTTTAAAATGACTTTTGTAAGGTGGGAGGTTAATCTAATATAAACAGTTTCACACTGTGCAATTTTTGGCTGCCATATCCAAGCATTTTGATGTGAAATAATTGTAAGAAAATCTTTGAGCTTGAATCAACAATTAGTGGTCAGACTCTGCAACTGATTAGGCACTTTCATGACCAGATATGACCTATGACAAATATCAAGCAGTGTCATAATTTTACTGAGAAAGATTATGCATAGTGACTGCTGCTGACATTTTTTCCCAGGCATGAGCGTGTCCACAGTTGTCTCCTTTTTGTCGTCCTCCTCTTGTCAGAGTCTAAATAAGAGCGGTAATGCCAGTGCTTCCTTTCCATTCATTGTTGGACTGACATTTCTGTTGGATCTTTGTGATGTACACAATTTTATTGCTGCAAGAAATCATCTTTTAAATCGGACATAGCATAGACAAGGGGTACTTTCAAGATTTTATCCTAAGCTTGCACTGTGTGATGTACAAATTCTTTATAATTTTTGAAATCATGATACAGGCAAGCATACTGGCATTATGAAATGGATAATATTCTTTTCTTATTATTCCTTAGAATGATTAAAGTTACTTGCTATGTAGAATATACTTTTTTGTCAAGTTTTTAAACAATGGTGGTAAGTAGAAAATACTTAGACTTTGTGATTGAAGTCTGTCAATATGAATGCTGCCCTCTCTTTGCACCTTTTCTCAGATCTCAACCTTCAGATCAACTTCTGTTTCCTTGAAGTAGCATATGCTTTTTCAAGCTTTAGGCCTCAAATTCCAGTTCACAGTTCTCAACCCCACTCAACCTAGATCCATGCTCTGTTTAGCCGAGCACAGCTTCCCAAGTTTACACCAAGGAGAAACTGCTGAAATGTGATGCTTGCCATTTGTTTTATTTGAAACCTGACCTGAAATGTCTGACCATGCAGCTAAGTACAGGAGAAGACAGACCTACTCTGCACAAGGTTTAGATGTAAACAATAAAAAGTACACCTTTATCAATATGACATTGCCGTTAATTCTTGTGTTGTTAGCATGTGAGTGGTTTTCACAGCTGATGGTGTGGTATGTGAGAAATACTGAAGCTGATTTTTGTTTGGCAAGGTTGTGTTATTTGTTTTCACTGCGGATGACTTGCATATTGATGAATGCTGGGGGAAATAGCTCAACTCCCACAGATTCTCAACAACAGTAATAACACAACATGACCTTAAACAATTAGTCTTTCCCTAGCATAGCCACTAAGTTTTCCTTTCAAACATAAATATTGTTCTGCCCTCAGTAGAAGCCCTAGTCATGGGAACCCTTTGGACTCTACATTAAGTCCCTGTTTCTCTCCAAGGTTGCCAAGCCTCGGCAGTCCCTTCACCTCTATAAACTAACTAGCTCATGAGCTGTGACGTCTTCATCCATCACAGCCTTGATAAGTGCTATTTTTAATTACCCTCTCCTTTCCTCATGTGGATCTGTATCTCTTTTAACTCTCCCTCAAACAGATTCCCATCCATCCATCCTTAGCCAGCCTTTCCAGCTAAGGCTATAGCATGTCACCGTCCCAATACTCGAGACACAGTAAGTTGATCCAACAGGAAATCAATAGCAGTGCCTAATGCTGAATAATTGAGGTTATGGGAGTTCAGCAACACTCCCCAGACGAACACCCCCACTCCATCGTGTAATCCCCCATGATGCACAGGGTGCGGCGCACTGTATCCTCATTTCCCACACTGAGATACATTTGCTTGACTTACTGACCATTTTAACACCAAAGTACTCTTAAATCCTCAGATATCCAGCCTTGGATTGATTATTCTTGTGCATTTTGTGGCGCTAACAATTCCACAGACTACTGGGCAGATTCATTTACTTACATCTCATGAGAGTCAAACTGTAAAAAAAAACAAAAAACAGTAAATGTCACATGAATGATTGTGTATAAATTTGAGATTTTTTGTTCAAGACTAAAAGCATGCCACAACCACATTTCTAATTCTGATATATGTCCTATAAGGTGCAGAGAAGAGGAGAGCGTGCATTTACTGGCGAGGTTCCTAGAGTGTGACGTGCACTAGAGGGCACAAGCTGCCTTGCAAAGACAACAACCGTCTGCCAGCAGGAGCAGAGGGCTGAGAGCCCAACCCAAAAGTTTGTAACGAGACCAAACAGAAGGGGGTCAGGAAGTGACTGAAACATTTGGTATTTGTGATAAAGAACAAATGAAATATTGTTTTTTTTTATATGTTATATTCCTATTTGTTTAAAATTTGAGTTTTGAGTTGTTTGACTTTTTTGTGCTATTCAGCATGAGAAGTCATTTACACACACACACACTTCTCCACAGCCAGAACTTCACTGTCAAAGAGGCATGGAGCTCTGTGTGGGGATGCACAGAATAACAGCAGGGTGACAAGAAGCAGCAGGAAAACACTGAAAATCTCAGTAGCCTGTGTCTCCTTTATTCAGTATGAAGTTTTCTGTGCTGAGTTTTAAAGCTGGTGTTACATATTTCTCACGGCCCTATCAAACACGCATGCCCTTCTAAAAAAATCTGCTCTACCAAAGCCCCTTTCATTTAAATGCTATGCTTACAAGAATGTGCACAAATCAAAACACTTGAAACAAAACTGATTTGTACCGATTCATGGATGTGCACAAGTCTGATACAATTGAACTGACTGAGCAGTGGTGAATGGATGCAGTTTTGGGATTGAATCAAGATGGATGAATTTGTTAACCCCTTTGCACCAGTAATATCTGATCAATTTCATTAGTCAAAAAGTCTGCAAGCAGGTTTGATTTTAAAGTTATCAGTGTTGTAATGTTTGTGTATGAAAAATGTAGCTCATGTACAACTCTTCTAGGTCCATTTCTGCTGTGTGGTGCTGTTGTTTTCTCAACCACGTCATCCTTTTAGAAGTACTATCATTTTTATGAAAGCATATTTTAAATTTAAAATAATTCTTGTTTTAAAACAGTATTTTAAAAACAGGAAATTGGTCTTCCAATCGACATAGGACCATTCTTTAGCTTTGCCATATTGTAATTACACAGACTTTTTTGGTGCTGAATCAAACTCATAGTGAATTTTTGTGATGAGGGGCTGGATCATATCAGATTGTTTTTTGCTGCACACATATCTAAACTATATTGTATTGTTGGCATTGTGTTGAGGTCGACATTGTATCAACCGTGGACTAGAGTTGCACAACCATGCTCTTAGCACAAAACAAAAGGTAGATGATGGTTTTGCAAATAAATCATACCAGAACAATTTTTGTGAACCATATGTCAACAATGAGGGGAAAAAAAGGAACCAGAATTCATGAATCCACACACATGCCCTTTCTGACACAGACTTGTATTGGTGTCTTGTCTGTTAAGTTGCTCTCAGCAGGCTGTAGCATTGTTCTCTTCTAGTGAAACACACTGATTGTACACTTCTCTCCAAAAAAGCTAGTGGTGTTTGTGAGCAAAACCAATGTTGTCTACCAGTGCATTTCTTGTGTTAGTGAGAGTGCGTTGCTTCTCACATTGTGTGTTTACCTCTCTCCAAATACACAAGAAAAAGAGGAAACAACCTCACTCTGTACTTCACCTCCCTCCTCCTTACTTCCTCTCACCTCCAGGCTTCGGCCACTCAGGCCTGCAGATGGCAGATAATGACACTGCTGTCCCCACTGGCTTTTGTTGTGTGTGTGTGGTGTGGTTGCTGGCGTGGGCTTTGTTCAGTTAAGTGCCAGCACCAGGGTGTTTAGCTCCACTTGGCTCCTTTCCTGCTTGCTGACTGGGTGACTGGGTCATTGGTTGAAGGACTGTTTGGCTGTCTGACTACTGTTTTTGGCCTACAGCTCACTGGTACTGTATATTATGGAGTGAATACTAGTAGGAGATTGACAAACTGCTTGGCCAACTAACTTGGCTGGCTTTGTGGTGTATTGAATAGATAGATTTTATAGCTTATTTAGCAGCCGATTGGCTGGTCAATCGACATGTCTACTTGATAATTAGTAGTCGAGCTGATTAACAGGCTGACAGACTTAAAGGAAAAAAAACAACAACTTATAGCTGCTCAGCTAACAAAACAGGTGGGAATACATTGACAAGGTGGCAAATATGTGTGAAAATGGACCTTTGGATTTTAAGTGTTTTCCTTTCAGCCTTTGCCTGTCTGTCTTTTTGTAAAAACGAAATCAGACAATGTCGTATTGCTCTTTTTTAATCTTTTTAGTTAAAGTGATAACACTGAATGTAAAAAATATGTCAGTTGGAAAGGCCTGGTAATTTGCATAATGTGGAAAATGCAGACAGAATTGTGGAATAGGACAACTAAAACAGAATTCATTGTAAAACGTGGAATGCTGAGGAATTTGCTAATATGTGAATATGATCTAACCAATCTAGGTTTTTGTTATTAATCTTAGTGTATTTTACACTTTATATTGTTCACATTGAATGAGAGACATTTGTTGGCTTTGTCTCAGCTGAGTCATGCTCCATGTGATGGTGCCATACTGCTATAACTAACCCTCTAGTTTTAAGTAATGATCCTTGTTACTGAGAAACCTTGACATATTTTAATGCCGTCAGTGTGTTTTGTTATCTTTTAGCATAAAGTAAGGTTCTAATGCTCAGTCTGTTGCACATTTAAACGCACTCTCATTATATTCTTGCAACATATCTGTTGAGAAGAGTCATTAATGCATGTGTAAATGTGTCATCGCATATTCTTGATGAAGACTATTGTTTAAACAATGAATTAACAGTTTCAGGTGACACTTTCATAAATTTCATCTTTGAATGATAGTTAAGTACACAGCTTAGAACAACAAAGCTTTCAAAATTGCTTTTGCACAGGTAATAAATTCAAGGGAAGGTTTTGCTTTCAGCCGTTAAGCACATTGAGGTATTAATTTTGAAGTTTGTTTTACTCCAGTTCAAAGTGTTTCCATTTGCATACTAAGTAGTTTGGGCACATAAACAGCTTCTGTTGTTGGTCTGTGGCCCCAGGCTATGAGGCACCGCACCAACGGCTATCCCAGGTGACAACATGAAAGCCAGCCAGGACAGACATGAAAGCTCAAATTTGGCAAGAATCCTTACCTGAATCTGAAAATATATTGAAAGTCATTTTGAAACACAGTTCACTCAATCTTTATTGATCTGTCTACCTTTATTTAAAAGAACAGATGACATTATGCACATAAAATTGAGCTTTTCTATCAAAACTCCAACAGGTAAATAAGCCCACAAAACCCACATTTATTTTGTGTAAACACTGACATCAATAAATTGCTCTGGATTTTAATGTAACTTGGATTTTTGCATGTTGTAATGCTTTTGTTTGTTAAGAACAATGGATTTCTGTCATTGTTAAGACTGAATCCAGAATGTCAGTATCAGTTGTTGGTGTTATGCACCAAGAGTATAAGAGATTTATTAGGATATCAGTACAAAAGCATTGGAGGTCCCTTATTAATACTATTTAACTGATATTATTCTGTTTCTGTCACAAATTTCAATCTGCTACTTCTCCCACAGATTTGGAAAAACCCATACAAAACTTACACCAAAATGTGCAGCTTGATTAGGAATAGTATGACTTTTGATAGTAGTACATCATAAATATTGACAAAATTTCTAAAGAAACATAAAAAAAACTAGGCAAAAGAATTGATACATACACAATGGTATGATTTTGACAAAACAAGTGAGAAAACTTAGCCCTACTTCAAGCTTTATTGCTCAGTCAAACCTTACATCAATGCATATGAGGTATCATTTCACAGAAAGTTGGACTTGACATAATGAAACTAGAAGTTTGAAGTCTGTTAAGTTTTTACACAATCACAGTTTGACCTTTGGAGATTTTACCAAGGAATGTTCAACTTAGTGTGTGATGTCACCCTTCTTAGGCTATGAGCTGACCAAACTCTTCTCACTACCAAACCTTATATATATATATATATATATATATATTTTTTTTTTTTTTTTGGAACAGTAGCTGCATTGCCACATTTCAAAATTTGTTCAGAAATTTTGTAGTTTGTATCTGGTCCAGCATCAGATAGAGAATATTTAAACAATGGAACATCCTGTATTTGCTGGAATGATTGGGTCTGGCCTTGCCACAGGTGTGAAACACCTGATTTCCATCCACTTATCTGCAGTCAAGCCTTGTCAAGGACTTGCCCTTCCCTTTCTGTCTGCTCCACTCCTCTTTTTATTGCTTATTCTTTCCATCTCTTTCCATCAGGGAGGCCTGAAATGTTTGAAGCGTTCCTTCTTTTTCTTTTTGCTGGCCCTTCTCTCCCTATGTGCCCAGGTCCCTGGATGTGGAGTTTTTAATTACTCACTATGGCTTTGTGCATAACCAATGAAAAAGATTGAAGGGCACTTCCATCTGAAAGACTTTGCTTGAATAAGTATTTCCTTTTCTATTGCCATCACTTTTGGAGAAGAATACTAATGTACACACTAACTTCTTGTTATTTTGTGTGTATCTTTTTTTTTTGTGTGTGTGAGTGTGTGTGCGCACATCTCTTTTTGTGTGTGTATTTGCCAGAGCAGCTCCCTAGACAGACTGTCTGGCCATTGTTTTGCATGTGAATCAGGGTTGGGGAGGAAAGGCATTATTAGATTGGGTGTGGACGTAGACTGGATGAAGACTTTTAGAGGAGGCAGGTTCATTGCACTTATTAGATTCCCTTAAACATCCTTTTGAGGGTAAAACACATGAAGGTGCCCTCAACAACTCTGTTGAGACAGCAAAATAAATATCAAGTGGCACAAAAATCAATGCACTAAATCATAATCAAGTGATTTGACTGTACAGACTATTTGGGTTTGGGATGAGTTTGGTGCAGTCAACCTGACTATACAGTAAGTTGAAAAAGTATTTACCCCTTTTTGTTGCCTTACAACCTGAGAATCAAATGTTTTCTTAAATTTAATTATAAGTAATGAACCCACACAAATACTCCAGTTCAGTTAAAGAAAATTAGGATAAACATAAAAACTTTCAAGTAGTTAAAAAACAAAACAAAAAAACAAATAAAACTGACAAGTGGTGCTTGCATATTTGCTTTGAAGCTCCAACTATTACCATCTGAAGCCACATATTTAGTTAAATGTGATTAATTTGGGCGCAATCTAAGTGTCAAATGATCTTAGTATAATTTATATACCCGTTTTGTTGAGGGTTGTCCACTAAAACTCAGAGACCAGGCAAGTAGGGCAATATTCAGAGAAGCAAAGTAAACCTTGATGGAGCTGAGTAACTCTTCTAAAGTCATTAGAGTATTTTTCCATAGGCCCATTATAAACTTCACATTGAACACAGTCGGGCTTTATGGAAGAGTGGGAAGGAAAAGTACATCATTACAAAAAGGCAATTTTGCCAAAAGGTATATTGAGGACCCCTCAAATATGTGGAAGAATGTGTTGTGGTCAGGTATTATGTAAACTGAACTTTTTGGCTATCAAGGACAATGCTAAGTCTGGCACAAACCAATAAAATATCCTGGAATGGTCCAATCAAATCCCAGGCCTCAGTCTAAATGAGAATCTCTGGTATGATTCAAAGATTGCTCTTTACTTTTTGTGCCCATCCAACTGGAGCTGGAGCAGTATTATCATGACGAACATGGAAAAATATCCAGTAGCATGATATCCAATCCTGTGGAGATGTAGTTGGGGGACTTCTGCTTTAACTACTGCAAACAGTGTCTATAAAAGTACTGACTTTGTGGAATTGGTGGAGTGTGGGGTGAAGCAAACTCAAATATTGTCTTTTTTTGTCTTCTTTCTTGTTTGTTTCATAATAAAAATATGTTGCAACCTTTGTCATCCTAATGTAACAAAACAAAAAGATTACCAAGGGGATGAATACTTTTGTGATCCACTGTAGTACCATTGAAAAGAACATAGTGAAATTTTTTCAATAGAAGAACGTTTTGGACTTCATATGCAAGGTTTCCCCAGAAAAGAGGCTAAGCCCGGTGGTAGGTGGCTGTTTGCCG
This sequence comes from Kryptolebias marmoratus, assembly GCF_001649575.2. Taxonomy (NCBI): domain Eukaryota; kingdom Metazoa; phylum Chordata; class Actinopteri; order Cyprinodontiformes; family Rivulidae; genus Kryptolebias; species Kryptolebias marmoratus. The sequence goes on from NC_051450.1 coordinate 1,737,663, forward strand.
GCCGACCGTGATTTAGTAAAAAAAAATGGTTAAAGTTGACAGGAAAGTTAAAAACATGGCTATTTATTATTTGATATTGTAATATATTTGTGTCAAATATTTACACAACTACAATTTTACAAAAAGGCACTTTTGAAATACTTTTTTAAACAAAAAAATAAAATTAAAAAAAAATAAAATAAATAATAATAATAATAACAAATAATTGTTAGCACCTAATTCAAATCCTAATTTAAGTCACATTTACAAATAAAATAAATTAACATAAATGAAAAAGTGCAAACAAAGCACCAACACACGTCTCACTTCCAGGCCAATGAATAACAACAGAGAACTCTGAAAAATAGAGATGCTGTACTGTACTGTGCTTTTTGTGGCACAGGCTGCATGTTGGATCACTACATGTAACAACAAAACAAAACATATCTAATGCTGAGTTTAATAGCATCATTTTACTGTCAGTAGTAGTAATTTTACTTCAGTACAGTAACCAGTGAAAATACTGTAAAAAAGACAGCAGATGGTTGTCACATCAAATATGGCTGCACGTATTCAGGATGAAGAACTGTTGTTTCTGGCTGTGATACAGAGAGGATGTTTAAACTTAAAGCATTCAGTTTGACTTTCATTGATTTATTTGCTGTTGTTGTGATTCACCCATCATAGGACTAATATTTCTATAAACACTCGTTTTTATCGGCTGCAGCAGTAATCTCCTTCCGTGAGTTTTGAGCCGTTTGATTATTTTTGTGATCTCTCACAGAGGGATCATAGAAATGTTGATACAATCGAACCAGCTCCATGAGAGCACTGAAAGTGTCCATTTTGTTACAAAATGCCCTAAGTTACAATAGGTGCACAACGCAACACGCGCAGGACTTTCGCGCAGGGGCGGGGACAGCGCAATTGCATCACTGTTGGCTCGGTTTTGGGTATGTGGGTGGGAAAAAACGTGTATAAAAAAATTACGTATTTATAATAAACAAGGGGAGCTTAGCCTGGCGCCCGGGTCACCAAAGCCTGGCGACCCTCTAGGTTTATAATATGCTGGTGGAAACCCTTATATTTAAAGACTGTAAAACAAATGGAATTGACAGTAGGGTGAGCTGTGATTAATAAGGAGATCCCAGTTAAGGGTGTAGAGGGGCTGGTGGTGCATGATTAGTTGAGTATTATTTCATGTATCAGCTCAGTGGTATTTACTCTCAGGCAATTAATACTATGGTTATTTAGCCTATCAAGTCGTAATATGGTTATCATGTGTGTTTTGTTTCTTCTTGTTAACTATCACTCTAATTGTGTTCAAGAAAATATGATTTATTTCTGCTGTCACTGGCCTTCACTGCTTCATCCTTAGTTTTCAGAAAGAAACAGTCTTTTGTATGCCTTTAAGAAAATTGTATCTTTTTAAAAAAAACTTTCTAGGACTGAACAGGGTTGAAATGCACACGTGGGCAGAGGTTACAAAGTCTAGCATACATGGAAAATTCTGTCGAAGGCATAGCAGCAGCCTACTCTTCTGTCAGCACTACTCACACACGGTGCCATAATATGTGTGAATTCATTCCCCCATACGCAGTAGGAAAACTTCAAAAGCGAACAAGACCTTAACCTTTCAGGATTTGAAAGGGATGAGTCTCTAATAAGGTTAAACTTTGCTTGCTCTGTGTATTTTCTCATTGCTTTTGCGTCCACTGTATTACATACGGTGAACCTTATTCTGGAACTGCCTTCCTTTAAAACGTGAAAGAAAAAGGATGAGTTAATGTTTTAGTACAGTTACAACACAGAAAACCAATCACCTGCTTGTTAGGAAATAATATTTCTATAAGCCTTTCATCTCGCTCTCCCTTTTCATTCCCACCACCCTTCTACACCTCTTTCTTTGACACAGCACCTCTGTTAGAAATGGAGGATGTCACAGCTTCTTCGCACATTACACTCACTTTGCAGGGTGTGTCATCATTTCAGGCCCTGCCGTTGCAAGCCAGCCTTTGGGGCCGTCTTCCTTTGCATCAACCCCATGTGACAGCACCTGAAATATGCATACATTTCTAAAGCGCTGCCGGGTGCTGTTTGATGGTTATGTGAAATGCTAGGGATGGGCAAAAAGTGCTAGAGACACATTCTCTGAATATTTAATGGTCTTGATGAGCAGAAAAAAAATACCATGCTAAGCACTTTCTTTAGTTTCTTGACTCATGATGTGTGATGAAATAATGGACAGGAAGAAAGAATCAAATATTAAAAGCTGTAATAACCTCAGAGAAGGTTGTTCACTCTGACTTTGCCATATGTAATAAATAAATCCAACCGACATGTCAGGTGTAGAGGTCGACCACTATTCCTCCATAAAAAGGAGGTTTCCAGTTTCACTCTCAGCTGAGACCTTCGTGAGCTGTGTTTTTGTATACTTCCCATTCACTGGAGTTTTCTTTGGGTACAGATCTTCCTTTCACAGTCCAAAACCATGCCTTCCAGGTTGAGCCCTCTTTGTATGACAACCATGGTGTGACATAAAAATAAATTGTCTGACTTTGGATAGTCTTTGCAGGATCTTGGCAATGTCTTCAAAACATGTATTAAAAACACATTGGGCTCTCTTTTATTGATGATATGGTAAGATTGTTCAATTATGGTTTTGAGCATGTGCAAAACGTCCCTGATGAGGCTGTTGTGGTTTGTCATCATGGTAGCAGCATATTGGGGTTTAGTCTCAGCATCTCAGCTACATTCTTCTAAATCAGCTCTGGGCCCTTAGGACTGTTGGGATCAATCTGATTGCCGAATATATTATTGGCATCCAGTTTTGGTCTGCAATTTTTTGCAATACTTTGCAATATTGGTATTGCACACTCTGATATTGCAATGACAATCAGGTTTGAATACATTGTGCAACCCTGTAACATATTCTGTAAATAGTGTGGTTAGGGCTCAGAACAGTGACTTTGGGATGTGGAAAATAGCAGGGAAAATCAAACTGGCAAGGCATAAAAGTAATATCAAGATTGTTTTCACATAGAAAGAGGTTGTTCTAAATTGCTACAATCCAGACACATTCTAATAGGTTATGTAGGTTGTGAAGAGCGTAGCAGGCTTGCCACCCTATCTAATGTGGGACTTAATGATTTATTTTAACTCAGTGCAGGAATTAGAGTGGCCATGCACAATTGTGTCTATGAGTTGTCCGTGTAACATACTGACGACCTGTCCAGGGTGTCTCTGTTTGACAAATGGGATGGATTTCAGCCCTTTACACTGCATTACAAAAGAGGGTCCAGGAAATGGATAAGTAACTAAAACATCAGGTCTTCTCAGATGACTAATAAAGGTGACCGTGTACCACATCTACACAGAAGAAAGTATAATCTAAGTTTAAGGTAAATTAATGATAAGTTGTTTGTAGCTGTTTGAAGTTAAGTGCATGTGTACATTCTTGAGAAGTTTATTGATGGATGGACAGATGAAGAGACAAGCAGTGTTTTGATGAGATAGGGTGATTTATAGCCATATCTCAATAAGTCGATAGTCTTTGGATTCTCTTGTAGAGTAAATATCTTTCACCAATACCGTACCTATAATAACTTTGTGCCTTTGGTCCCCCTGCAGTAAAATGATGATAAATGATACAGAGAAGACATCTGTCTTGTCAGTGTGAGTTCAGGGTGTATGTGTTTCTGTTTCCTTCTAGAGACAGTAAATACCTGTCTCTAGAATACCTCAACTTTTGCGTAACTTAAGTCAGCTTCTTTTCTTTGTTGAACTAAGCATTTAGTATACTTTTAAAGTTTAGTTTTTAGTTCCACAATTTTAGCTTATGAGTTTATTCTCAACACATACTCTAAGAGTGAAATCTTGCAAAGCGGTATTTTCAAAGCTTGACCAAAATGGCTAGAACTTTATTTCTAAAAATAAGGTCTTAATTTAAAATTCTGGTGGCAGATGATATGCATTTGTTTAAGGAATTCTAAGTCTTTAACTAAATGTTTACATTGACAGCACATTTCTTTTGTTTTGAATCCTTTTTTTCTGCCATTTTCTTAAACTTGGATATTAAAAAATCAGTGCTGCAGATGTGGATTAGTGTCACAGCATTGCAACACAGGTATTAATTGTCTCTGTTGGCACTGCTAGCACTATCCTGTGACTGCTGATAGTCCTCATTGTCTGCTGCTATTTAGGTGCACTTGGTGAGTGCCTTGGACAGGCGTTTTGCGCTGATGCCAGTCCTAATGCTGGGGTATCTTGGCAGATCAGAGTTTTGGGAGGTAGAGGGATACATTTGGTGCAGGAGGAGGAGAAAAGATGTTAAGAGAGGTTGTCAAAACAGTTTCTCACTCCCCCCTCAGCTACCGTCTTTCCATTTCTTCTCTTCTTCTCCACCTTGTTGCCAAAAGCCAGAAGGTGATCAAAGGAGCCCAACTTGAAAAGCAGTTCTGCTTTTTTGAGGGGGTTGGGTGTCCTGTCTCCCTTCTCTCTGCATTTAATTATATGGAAATAAGAAAATTCTAGATACAACTTGTGTCTAGTAGCTGAAAATGCCTGACCTCAGCTGACTTTCCCTTTTCTTCAGCTTTTTCTTCAATCCCCCGCTTCGTTTCACCCCTTAAACATCATCTCTAACCACCGCCCTCCCCGCTCTTGCCTCTCTCCAGCTGCCCTCAGGCTTCCAGGTAGATAGCAGCTGATTGGCAGCTGCTGTGACAGTCAGTGGAACAGGCTGAAAGTGGATGAGTGTCAGCCTCGCTACAGGGGCTTAAGGCAGCAGCAATGCTGTAGCTCTCTTCTGGAAAGAGAGAAAGAGGCATGGAATAAGACTGCCAGCTCCTCTCTTTTCCATGCTTTCCTCTGCTGAAGCAGGTGGGAGCTAAATAGGTTTTTCAAAATGCCCTAGAGTTTATCCTAAGACTAGAAACTGAAACATTTCTTCAACTCCCACCCTGCAATGCACTCTCCTTTACTCTTATTTTTACTAGCTTTGGTCTTGATTTTGTGTGTATGTTTTTATTGTAGCATCTTGTTATTCAGGAGCTCTTTAAAATTCTCTCTCCATGCCTCACTCCCTCGTGTTAGTTCTGAATCCTCATCCTCAGCTGTCATGCCACTTGACAATTAGCAACGCTGCTCCTGTCTGTGCATTGCTAAAAACTTTTTCCTTCTTTTGAAGAACTTCTGGGTTCAACTTAACACCTCCTGTACAGCAGCCCACAGGAGGAATTGCGAGAGTTAAAGTAACAGAAATCAAAAAGAAATCTTAAGTTGCCTCTTATCTGAAGCGGTTGTGATCAATTTCCCAGATGGAGGGAAAGTGTTCTGTGATGGTTTTCACAGCATCACAGCTTGAGCTTTATTCTACCAACAGCAGAAATTGCGTAAGTTTTCCCTCTGGCCACATGTGCCCTATTTTTGATATCATAACAGAGGTCAAAATACTGTTGGAAACACCTCTGAAAGAAGCAAAAAAGAAAAAAAAAATCCTCCCAAAAAAACCCATCATGTTTCAGAATGTATCTCTCAAAATTTTGCTGCCTTTGTCTGTCCCATAGACACTTTAGCATTATTAGAGACAATTAAAGCTAAACAGTTCTGGACTTTACAGTTTTTTTTTCCACATGTAAGTTTTGTTGTATTTCAAACATCAGTATTGTGAGCACTCCCCTAGTGACAGTACATAAGCACTAAGCACTCTTATTGATGTTTGGCCAATATTCTTATGTTTCTGTCATGAAACCCATACAAAAAATACATCAAAATAAGTATAGTGTGCTATAAAATTTGGTAGTAGAACATTGCAAAGCATACATGAAATTTATAGAACATTGCAAGGAATTTTTACATAGACATTTAGATTTTGGCAAACAACTCTAGACCAATAAAAATTGAGTTTTCAAACTGGCATTTTGTAAGAAAAACTAGCTTGTTCAAAGATTAAACGATTTACTGACAGTTGTATTTTATATGACTAAACTGACATTTTAATGTCTTTTATGGTTTTCACAAAATCAAAGTTTAAGCTTAATTTTTTTTTTTTTAAATTTACTAAATAATGTTCAACTTTAAGTGTGATGATTTCAGATTAATGTTCAAACTTTTGCCAAACTACTGCTTCATATTCCCACAAACGTTTTATACAGTTCATACATAACAATGTCGGTATTTTTGTTTTGTTTCTTTTGCACCAAGTGTGTCTCTTACTGTTACAGAATTCCTAGTTTTCTCTCAAATACCCCAGGGTGCAGACTGCACACATCCAAATTCCCAATAACTTCCAGTGTATCTGATCTCAGAATTTTCTCAAAACTATAAGTAATTTTTAGCCTTGTCATATGAAATATGATGTATGACGAACAAAATCTTCTGAACTTACGCTTTTTTTCTTTCCTGAGGCTTATTTACTAGTTTGCATTTTATGTCTGCCTGTTTTATTAAAAGTGTTTTTAGGGAGTGTGTGGTTATCATGGTGACTCTAATGTGTGCGTGGCAGCAACTTTAGGATTTCGTTTGATTTTGGCTTTCTTTACACTTTTTCTCTAGTTTAAACATCAAAACATCAGCTTTGTGTCAGTTTAGGTTCTTACAAATGTACTATTTGAGTTTAGAGAGGAATGTTGACAGATGGCAACATTTCAGGCAGTAGCTGCATTGGTACTTTTCAAAATTTTGTCTAAAATTTACTAATTTCCTTCTATTTTTTTTCTTAGCTAAAATCTGGACAGGTAATACTTAAGCAATGAAATCAACTTGTGCAATATTTTAAAGTCTATTTTTTTCCTGTAATGATTGGGTCTGGCCTTGCCTCAGGTGAGAAACACCAGATTTTCATTCACTGCAGACTGCAGAAGAAAGTTTATGTATGTTGGATTTTCTGGCAGCAGCTGCACTGGCACCCTTCAAAATCATTTCAGAAAATTTCTAGTTTGAAAATAACATTCCAAAAATGAAACACACAAATTAAAAAAAAAGAGACTTAATGACACTTTATCATTGCTTTGCATGTCATATACTGTATGTGTATGCTAATATGATTAGTTTCTTAAGAGCTGAGATAAAAGGATAAAATTATGACTAAACCAATAGCTGTGTTAGATTTGAGTCCTGATATATCACAATGTTCTTGAAACTTTAACTGGGGATTAATTGAGCTGAATCTGTGGTGAACAGACCGAGAACAAGAGTTGTTCATGTAGACAAGAAATGAGAACTCAGCTTACAAGCTGATCGTTCCATTGTTTGTTTTCTGGAGGACCAGAAACAGAGTGATGTTTATGGCCCAGATTTCTGAACAGAAATGAACATCTTCATGGCTTTTTGGAGGTTAGTAGAATGAACCAGCATTCACTAGATCTCATAAGCACTGATTTTAAGATAAATACTGGCTCATTTGATTAGAAATAGAAGTGTGTGGATCTATGGGTCAGATAGCAGATAGAGTGCTCTGTAGTGTCTGGTGAAAAGATGGAGAAGTGGACTTAATTAAAGGGGCTTTGAAAGCATTTAAAAATGCATCACACTTTGCCAAGACACCAACAGTCTTCCACACTTCTCTGAATAGGCAGCTGGCAGACACAGGGCTTGTTGAGCTGTTAAATACTCCCAGCAACATACGAATGGGAAGCATGATTAGTTTGTAACTAATGATTCATTGGCTCATACCTACACTGAGACAGGATAAATATCACAGGTGACAAGTCTTCTTGTTTGAGCAATATCATTTTATTTACTGTTAAGCTGCGCTATAGAGTATTATTGTCTGCCTAAAAAGGTTTGTGAAGTCTTATTATTATTATTTTTTTATGTTTCTAATTTATTATTTATGTGATATATTATCTCAGTGTTGAAAAACTCCTTACTGTGAGTCTTTTTGCCAGCATGGGTCACGTATTTTGTCATTAAATACACTATTAAGTCATTTCATTAATGAATAAGTGACAGGACTGTGGTAGCTTTGTGGTCAGAGCTGTGGTCTCATAATCCCAAGGCTACAGGTTCACACACAGGTTGTGTAAACCTGTAGCCTCAGGTTTTTTAGACTTCTGGGATGACGTATGCGGTGCAGTATTATAATATACTGTATGTTGGTGGTTTTGAAATGTACTAAGCCTTCTTTCATCACTATTCTAAACAGTAGGCATCACTACAGAGAAGTAATACCAATACAGTTCAAGAATTATAGCAGAAGAGTTTACAGGAAGTACATATTTCATAAACAAAAATCTAATATTTAAACCATTTCAAAACAAACTGGGATTAAATTAATCTCAAAATTTGGGTTTTTAAACCAGTATTCAAAGCAATACTGTTGCTATTTGTAGATACACATAACCATATTAATCCCCAATCCTAGTTTACTTTACAATCTGTAATATTTATCATCCTTAACATTATTACTGCAAATGTGTTGAGGCCACTTTTTACAAGTATGAAAAAAAAAATTAACACACCGATCAACACAACTGCATTTGCGGTTAAACATAAACTGAATTATCTTCATGCTTTCACATTTGAACCAACACATTTACCAAAAAGCAAAGCTGTAAGATATTACCTCCTATATCTTCTTTTGAAATTTGTAGCAGCAGATCTCTTTCCTTTCTGATTGCCTTTCTGGTGTACTGTGCACCTTCGTAATAACCCTTACAACCTAAGGAATGTAATTTTAAGACTGGAATAGAATGTGATTAGGGTGAAATGGGAGAAGCTTTCAGTGACAGAGAGCATCTCAGAGATGGCACTAGCATGTAACAAAACATCTTAGGAGGGGGAAAACAGCCTGCTTTAATTGTGCAAAGCCAGCGTGAAAGATGTTGCTGTGAATTACAGCAACCATAAACCACATGGGCATACTCGTATAAATTCATATGCAGACACACAAACACATACACACTTAAAGCATAACACTCTGCTCCTGAATATGAACTAAATCAAATAGAAGAGCAGAGACTTCTCAGCTTGTTTATATGCAGATTTTCCTGTGCTGGGGAGATGAAAAATAGCAAATGCATAGAAAACATTTGTGCTATTTTTACTTCCCGACCAAAATAATGTGACATTCACAAAAGCTGTTTGCTTCTAACGGTGACTAATTTGTTCTTTGTTGCTTGCTCTCTCCACACTCATAGCTACATAGATTTGCAGGTTGTACACAGACAAAAAAATCTTATCTCAAGTATTCTAACACGTTATTGTTGAGAGTGTTGTGTACCCTATACAGTGTGATTGCACTGTCTGGATAAAATGAGAGGTTAACCTTCAGAGAATTTTAATAATGCGTTCAATAAAATAAATAAATAAAGTCTCATGGCGGTGTTACCCCCTCCCTGTCACCATTGTTTGTGTGGTATTTCATTTCATCACCTCTTCTACGTTTTCTACTCATCCTGTTCACACAGGATGACAACATTGCTACAAACTAAAAAATCAGTCAGAACATGGAGGGTCTTTGAAGGGTCTTGGTGAGGTCTTCAGTTAGGCTTTGTATTGTGTATGATTGGTCTACGGTGGTTTTCAGCACTCACAAAACTTACCGTAGTGAGGTCGTGGTGACCTATCATTGCAGTGACAAGGGTAGCAGTGTATCCATGACATGGGGTCTTCATGCATTTGAATGACTTGGTTTTTGAGAACGTGAAGCAGGATTGACCACACTGAAGTTATGCCTAGGTTACAACTTTGTCATACCCACACCATACTGGCAGTGCTCCAAGTGTGTGGCTGCAATCTCATCCCGCCACCACTCTTACTAAAATCAAAAGATTCACACTACACTCTCACCACCTGGGTGCAACGACCAATACACACTTTCCTCACACCAATAAATACTAAGTTATTCTCAGACAGCTCTCATCCAGCTTTTGGAAGCTTGTTCTCATCATGGTCATGCATGCAGGGACATGCAGGTCACTTCACCTGAATGACCCAATCTCCTTCATTTGCCTTACCTGTATGAGCTTAGAGAATGGTGTCTTGACACTGAAGTAGTGCCAAATGTATTAGAGCTTTATTATTTATATTGAAGCAGTGACCTCATCAGGTACACAAACAGTTACAATATTTTCTCCTCTGCAGCAAGGCTGAAGCTAATAATGAAGGCCTCCATATACAAACCTCTTACATATATTGGAATATTCTAGAAATTGTGAGAAGATAATGAAAAAAAGCTAGCGCAGGCATGATACTTCTAGTGGTAACATTAACCAGGGTGGTGCAATCTTATTTCACTTAGCTGCATTGTAATGTGATTCAAAAAAACTGTGCCTGGCCTAACCCAGTATGTGGTGCAATTATGGACATAGGGGTAGGCCTGTTGTGATAAACGATAAATCAATTAATCCCACGATAAAAAAATGAGGTCGATAAGTTTCATTTATTGGCCTTATCGTTCCTTCATGTCTCTTTTTACTGAAGACACCGGGCAGTGTTGCCAGGTCAGAAATGTAGGATTATCGTACCAGAGACATAAAATTATCGTATTTTGAGGGAAATTATCGTACACCCATCATAACCAAAATAACAAGTCTATTGATGCGCTAAAGTCACTCCAGTGTTGAATAGTGTCTGACAGGTACTCAGCGCTTCTTCTTCCAGACTGGCTGCTTCTTTCTTTCTTTCTTTTTTTTCCTCACTCATGGGGCGGGCGCAGCAGACTATTCAGCCAATCATGGCCGTTGTTCTGAGGCAAATGCATACACGTCACTCGTAGCTCACATTTATAAAAGCACGATTGGCTGAAAATTCCAGCCAATCCTGCATCTGTTTCCGGAAACAGATTGTCAGGTTTCTGAGTAGTTTCTATTGAGCAGTCCGGCAGCAGACAGACACAGGAGACCAGGTGATAACGGTAAGTGATTTATTTACAGTGAGGGAAAAATATTTACAGGAATGGGAATCGGGATCTGAAAGAGTGAGGAACACGGTAAGTATGGAGGAGAGGAACACGAGAAAATCTAAGAATGGTAAGTGATGGTTGGTAAGTTAAGGTTCTTACGACTGGGCCGAGAGTCCAACAACTCGAAGAAGCAAGCAGTGGTTAGTTCAGGTTTCAGGATGGTTGTAGTGATCCTTCCAGTGGTGAGTAATTCCTTCCTGGTGACAACGTGAAGCAGACAGACAGGCACGGGAGAACAGGTAGGTACTTTGCGTTGACAGGAGTCTCAAAAAACAGAAACCAGACTGGATCCACGGGAACGGAGGTATTTCCTGAGGCAAAAACGGAACAGAGTTAACCAGCACAGGATTACAAAT